>NW_015386310.1:113170-182294 GCF_001527695.2 Protobothrops mucrosquamatus
CTGGGTCGAACGGGAAGCGGGAGTTGCCTCGAGGGAAGCAGCCCGTCGCCGCCTCCGCCGCGTTCTGAGGGGGGGCGCGTGGCTGAGGCGGCTTTCGGCAACGACCGTTATGGGGGAGGGGAGGAGGAAGAGGAAGAAGAGCGCGCGAGCCGGCGTACGTGGCGCGGTCATCGGCTGCCTCGCGCCGCCTCTCGAGTAAGGTAAAGATCGCGCGGTGAGCTGAGAAAAAAGAGAAAAGGATTGCGAGAGAGAGAAGCGTAGATTCCCACTGATTCGCGGCGCGAAAGCGACTCCTTCCACGTTGACTTTCTACGGCGGATTTCTCTGTTGTACCCCCGGCAATATTGCCTTACTTCGCTTTCAAAAAAAAAAAAAAAAAGGCTCCTTTTGCCTGGTTTGGCTCCTTCGTTTCCCCGCCTCACCTTTCGTAGCGCCCATGCATACTTTCATCATGTGCTCCCCGTTCCTAGTACAACCTTGTGCCGCACAGGGCTCCCTTCCCGTCGAAGAGCGCCTCGCTTTGCTGAAGGGAAATCTTGTTCTGGAATACGTTTTCCTCACAGAACGAAGTTATTGAAGGCAATAATAATTTCAAACTCCTGGCCTGTCAGACTTAATGCTCTTTCCCTAAACCTAAAGCATACTTAGGTTTAAAGTATGCTGAAAAGACTTCCAGCGTGACTTTCAGACCCATAATGAATAGATAGACCTGTCATCGAAAAATTCAATTTTGGTATGAAACTGAGGCTTTAGAAATCAATACCCTAGTTTATGCATAAACAGCTCTACTTTAGATTAAACTTGTGGGTATCCTGGCTGAAGATCCAAAATCTCAACTTCTATCTGTGGAGAACTGAAACCACATGGAGATGTTAAGTAATTTATGACAGTTATTTTATTTTTCTTAGTTACACTATTTTATTCAATTTATATTCATGCATTTTAGTAGAAACAACAAAGGTAGTACTATGCACTTCTTGATAAACCTCCGTTCAGTTTATAATTTTAGTATGGCAATTCTGAGAATGCCATCTTACAGTAATTAGGAAATGGGTTTTTTTTTTTTAAATCACCCTCATGTTTTGGAATTCCCTCTCTATGGAGAGACTTAGTCTATCTTTTCCCTTCTGGGTTTCAGAACAGCACTTTGAGACTTGGCTTTTCCATCTTGCCCAGGATGAAGACATGCTTTGACTGCTGGAATGAATTGGCTGATACATAACTTAGTCTTTTTTAAAAAAAAATCTTTTATGATGCTGTTGAGCTTTTTAAAATTATTTTGTTCAGTGAGTTTATTATCAAAATGTTTTTTCTTTAGGATGTTTCTGATAACTGCTCAAGTCTTGGAGAATGAATAGCACAAACATATTTAAAATAAATGTAAATGTAACATACAGTGTATGCGTTTGTGTGTATATACATAAACATTCTCTCTCTACACACACACACACCATGCTAAAGTGTTTGCTGTGTTAAATGTGAATTGAATTCTATTGATGAGGCATCTCTTAATACAGTGGTGGCGAACCTATGGCACGGGTGCCAGAGGCGGCACTCAGAGCCCTCTCTGTGGGCACGTGCGCCATTGCCTGAGTCCTAGGCTTTCAGCTGGGTTTTATAAAACCTTTTCGCTTTAGGCCTCCGCCGCCGTGTACAAAAAAAAAAGGTTCAATCAATCAGTCAATTTCAACTTCTCACAGAAAAAAAAAATCTTGCAAAGTTGGAATTGATTGATTGCACTTTTTAGTCCCACCCAGTCTGCCATTACCACTGTAACCACGCCCACCCAATGGGCAACACCCAGCCAATGGGCCACACCCACCCGGCACCCGACGATGCATAAGTAGGTTTTAGGTTGCAGTTTGGGCACTCGGTCTCTAAAAGGTTCTACATGTCTTAATACATGTAGATATGACCCTCATCTTGCTTACATTTTCACATATGTACATTCCTGCTGCTGGTACAAGATTGTTCTTTAAAATATAGTTGTAACTACCAAGCTTAGATATCTTGCATTTTATAGCTTGTAGATGACAATGTGCTACAGGTAATTATAATCAGATCTTACCTTTATCCATCTGAAGTTGGTGCTAGTCCTTCATCTAGTGATATTAGCTTTGTAAAAATAATTAGGATTCTGTAAGTGAACAAAGTATTTGAATAAAGCAGCTTGATGGTTTTCTAAATTTCTTAAATCTTGATAAATGTAGGACTTGGTTGTTTTAATTCTAGAATGCTGAATTTGAACTAAAGTGCTGGAAAGAAAAATTTATATAATTTTATTTGACAGTCTTTCTAGGATATTAGCCCATTTTGGAAATTACAGTGGGTTGTGAAAACAGTTATGTTATGTACAATACAAAGAATAATTATCTGAAAGAGGTTCCCTAAAAAGATACGCTTTTATTTTAGGTTCTCTCTTTATAAAATGAGAACTAATTCTTTTTCTAGGTTTTAAATATAATGTTAGGCTCTGTATAAAAATGACTTGAATATCTAAAGTTCAGTTATTATTCCCCAGGGGAATGTCTGGATTATAAAGAGATGATTCTGAGAATGACAGCTGTGAAAAAGTGTGTATAGCCAGTTTGGTCTAGTTAGTGGTTAAGGCATCAGACTAGAAACCAAGAGACTGAATTCTAGTCTCACTTTAGGAATGAAAGCTGATTGAGTGACTTTGGGCCAATCACTCTTTCTCAACCCAACTCGCTTCGCAGCTTTGTGAGGAAGGAGTATTGTGTATGTTCACCGCCTTGAGTTATTTATAAAAATAATGAAGGATATAAATAAATAAAAATAATACAACTTTTGCTGTTAGTTCAAATGTGAATAATCAAATGTAGCAATTTGCAAATGTAAACCTAGCAAGATTTACTTTCTTTAATAATACTTAAGATTTAGAAACTGAACAATACAAAATCTAGGTGTATTTAAATTCTTAGATTCAAATTATTTAATTCTTAGATTTGAATACAGCTCATAATTGCGTTTACGTCAAAATCTACTATCATTTGGGAAGTCATTTTATTGTTATCCTGAGCAGCTAATTTGCTGCATATCATCATTACATGAATGAATTTACCGATAAATCCAGATGTTTCTTATGGCCATTTCTATTTTAAAAACTGTAGTGTGGTGAATGATTCTTGTCATGTGGCTGTTTCGAAATATTTTTCGTTCTATTCTCTATCTCTCTGTAATATGTGTTAGACTAAATATAAAGAAGGAATCTTTCCTGTAATTATTTTGGTTAGTATGTTTTGCAGGGCTATTCAGATAACCTCTTAGTATTTTTTGAAAGTAAACTACATTTTAACAATGAATATCTACTCTTATCTTCCATAGATTGTACTGTTTGCTGCAAGTCAACTCGGTCCAATCTCCAGGATCTTTGTAGATTGGAGAAGCTGTGTTGCCCTTCCTTGGGCATTACCAAAAAAAACCTCAGTGATTTTGAAGTAGAATATCTATGTGATTATAAGAAAATCCAGGTGAGTTTCTTGGATTTTCCCATAACTTTAATCCATAACTTTTATATGATCTAGTCTTCTGCAGGTCTCTGTTGATAAGAGTATGTGTATTGACATTTTCATAATTTATACTTTCCTTCTTCCTGTTCTCCTTTTAACCAGTGTTCTTTTCCTTAAGAAATTGGGAGTGATAGGATGGGATGATGGAAATGCTATGTAGTATACCTGGATTGAATTTTTGTTTTTATTGATGAAATCCTAGGAAATGTCATTTTCTGGACTTTGTTCTGGGAAGAAAATTGTAATATTATAGACTTACAGTTTGCTCTGTTATTTTCTCAGGATGAGGAATTCTATCTGGTGAAGTGGCGGGGCTATCCTGATTCAGATAATACCTGGGAGCCCCGAAAGAATTTGCGATGTATCAGCATACTCAAGCAATTCCACAGAGACCTAGAACAGGCATTGATCCGGCGTGGTAGCAAGCTCAAAAAGAATATGTGCTTACTTGATCAAGGAATTTCCAATTATTTGGTTCAGAAGGCCAAACAGAGGCGAGCTTTGCAGCATTGGGAATATGAGCTCAATGCCAAACGCAACCACAAGGGACGAATTGTGGTAGAAAATGAGGTAGACTTGGATGGGCCTCCCCGGGACTTTGTCTACATCAATGAGTATAAAGTTGGGGAGGGTATCACTCTCAACCAGGTGGCTGTAGGCTGTGAATGTTCAGACTGTCTGTCAGAAGCAGCAGGAGGATGCTGTCCTGGTACCTCACACCATAAATTTGCCTATAATGAGTTGGGCCAAGTGAAGATCAAGGCTGGCATGCCCATCTATGAGTGCAATTCTCGCTGCAACTGTGGTATTGATTGCCCAAACCGTGTAGTACAGAGCGGCATTCGTTATGACCTTTGCATTTTCCGGACAGATAATGGACGTGGCTGGGGTGTACGTACATTGGAGAAGATCCGCAAGCACAGCTTTGTCATGGAATATGTTGGAGAGGTAAGACTAAGCCAGTATGATACATAAATTGTGTTATGATTCTGAATTCAGATGAAATCTGCTCCAAATCTTACCAAAGAAAAATAGGTAATAGTTGTATAATCACAATACTTTATTCAGATAAGATTGGATTCATACTGTGCTAAACCATGGATTAACGAGTTATAGTCTCATATAAGAATAATCTTTTAATTTCAATTTCAAATGCTTCTGGGGAAAGATGTTTGATCTTGTAATTTATATGGTTTAAATAACTAGAAAGAAAAGGAAAGTTAATATACAGATCTTGTGTTTAATACTTTATTACCCAGACGTTGGTTTGGTATATCTACCAGTAAAGTTTCTCACTAAAGTCTTAGTTCTCTTTCCCATTTTGTGTCATGTCATTGTTGTCCATCTGAAAACGATTACAACTGTTTAAATCAAGAGATCCTTTTTCTATTGTCAGGTCTATAACATTTAAGTTTCCTTTGTCCATTAGATTGCTAATTATGTGCATTTTGTATTTTTTATTAGCATAAACTGTTGTAAAATAGTACAAGGATCATGTCATTAAAAGGCACTTTTTTAAAAAATAGGTAAGCTATTACCAACAAATAAAGCTATACATACTTGAATATTAACTAATTATTTCAGATATGTTAGCAGTGGAAAGCACATGTGATCATGGAGAGCACTTCAGTGGTAGTTACATATTTTGGAGCCTCCTGCTGGATTTGTGGCATAGAGGAGGTTGAATGGATGAAACTAGCACAAGAGGCCTGTCTAACATGTTCATTACATTTGAACTGTAACAGTTTGATGATCAAAATAAAACATTTATATCCTATGGGAATTTGGGAGTATTTTCAAGTGTTGCATTAATCAAAGCGATAACTGAACACAGAACACATTTACAATGTGTTAGGATATATTCAGCACAGCAAAGCAACTGAAGGAAAAAAAATAGAAATCCAAAAATGCAGAGGAATAACATATGATAAGAATCATAAGCAAAAGTAGACTTTTTCTATGATCTTTATTTCTTCCACATCATTAACAGATTATCACATCAGAAGAAGCTGAACGACGGGGTCAGATTTATGACCGACAGGGTGCCACTTATCTGTTTGACCTGGACTACGTAGAAGATGTATACACAGTAGATGCTGCCTATTATGGCAACATTTCACATTTTGTTAATCACAGTGTAAGTGCAATAAATAATAATAAGGGAGCCTTGTACTGAATAATATTTGTTTCATTTTTCACTCAACCTTGCATTCTGTGTTTCCAGTGCAACCCCAATCTACAGGTATACAATGTTTTTATTGAAAATTTGGATGAACGACTGCCACGCATTGCTTTTTTTGCTACTCGATCTATCAGAACTGGTGAAGAACTCACATTTGACTATAATATGCAAGGTAAGAAAGGAGAAATGTGGGGAAACTTTAAGATAACTTGTGATTTGCTATAGTGGACTTGGGAGATAGGATTTAGGGATGAAGTTCTTATTTTTAACTATTCTAAATTCTGGTTGGACTTATTCTTTGCTCTAAAACAATGATTCTCAACCCATGGTCCATAGATCCCCGGAGGTCTGATATTGTCATAGGAGGTCTGTGAAGACTTGAAGAAATGTTATGATTTAAATCTTGAGTTAAATTTTGGGGGTCCGTGGTCATGGTCTGTGGCCTTAGAAAGTATTTAAAGGGGATCCATGATAAAGAAAAGACTGAGAACTATTGCTCTAAAATATTATTTCTATACTAGCTGTACCCGGCCACGCGTTGCTGTGGCTCAATCTGGTTAGCGTGTGTTGCTTTTACGTCCAACAGATGGCGCTGTTTTTCAAAAAAAGCATGTTTTTACCTGTCACAGGTGTGACATCTATATAATAGTAGGTATATACTACTGCGTATTCGAACGCAACGTTGTGTCAAAATTTCAAAGCAATTGGTGAAGAACTTTCGGAGATTTAAGATTTTGAACAAACGAACATTTACATTTTTATTTATATAGAAGATTATGTGCAAATTGATTCTGGTTTTGTCTCTTAAAATAATGTTAAGAGTTAAAGGAACATAACTATTTTTGAAGTTTAGTCAATGAGCAAATAAGCTTTGTTATCAAACGTAGAGACATCTTTTATGAAATTTGATGCTAGATAAATGTCTTCCACAGTGGATCCAGTAAATGCAGAAAGCACAAGGATGGACTCTAATTTTGGCCTTGTGGGAAGTCTGGCTGGCTCACCGAAGAAGCGGATGCGAATTGAGTGTAAATGTGGCACAGAGTCTTGTCGAAAATATCTTTTCTAGCTCTTTGCTAGTTTTTCTTGGAAGATGTCTTGTGAAGCCTGGATTGGAAGCCCAAGCTGGCTGTTGAAAGATTGCAGACAGAGGCTAAGAGTCAGGAACTTACCTGTTTGAAGAGTAAATGATAAAGCCTAGAACTGCAAGAGGGCAGTAATCCACATTTCTTGGGCTATACAGCACTGACTTGGCTGCTTCTGATTCTTATGGAAACATGGGTGTGCGACAGTCTCTTCAGCAGGTGGACAGGTTGCTTGACTTTTATCTTGCTGCTGAGATGCTTGCTGGAAAAACTACAGCATAGAACAGAACTCCTTTCATAAGTCTGTGCTTATCTTATCTGAACCCTCAACTACAACTTACTGTTTAAAGCCTTAAATGCGAAGACAAGGAACTGGTTAATTTTTCAGGTTTTTTTCTGAAGGACAAAAATATTAATTTTCTGTAAGAAGCACTTCCTAACCATCTTACTGGTAGGTGGGAAATCAAAGCCGTTTTCTTCTTCCTGTGCACAGATTTTGCATTACCTCAGTGTGCCAAATGACTGCTGTCCATTTTTACATAATTGCTACTTGAAGTCGCACTTAGAAACCATCATGGAGTTAAGCTCTATGCAACCTGAAAAAGCAACGTCATCTTTTTAATTAATGAATTTTGTTTTTAAAGAAAATGTTTATAATTTTTTAATGGGTTGGGGCAAAAATTAGCTTCTGGAGATAGTTGTATTTTTAAAGATGTTAAGAAGTTCTTGAAGTATGACTGCTGAACTGAATTAGTTGTCTGGATTCTTTATTCTGTGTTTTATAACTTACTGTTCCTTTAAAAAAAAACTTTTTTCACTGCAGTAATAATGTAAAGAAAATAGGGTTTAGAAACAGCTTTAGTCTAACAGAAATAGGAGAAACATATAACCAGAGTTGCCAAATCAAATCACTTGCTTTTGGACTTCAGTTTTTATAAATACAAAAAGTGATATTATAGAACAGGAACATTTATGTTTGGCACAAGAAAGTGAGGCTTTAATTTCTTTGGTTTTTATACATTCGAATAATATAATTGGAAGTGAATATTTAGGCCATTGAGTCCAAGCCCCTGCTCAGTCCCAAATCAAAATGAAAGCATCCCTGACAAATATCTATCCAATCTTTGCTTGCGTATATCCAGCGGTATGCTGTTTTTGTTTTGAAGCACGATGAGCGATAAAACTTTTGCTGCTTGACCCTGTTAGGAAGAAAATAGTGAACAAATAAAATGGGGTGCTTAAAACTGCTCAAGGTGTATTTTCCCCTATAGAAGGGAAAATAAGGATATTAGATCTCGGTGTTCTTTTGAACATTTGTATTCAATATAAAAAGTATACAAAGAAAAACATTTCAGGGATATTATGTACCTTTTTTCAAATGAGAGCCTGGACTTAGCCTTTTAAGTGGCTCACCAACTTCATTCAAAAAGAGTAGCAAAATGAGAGTACATTTTAATAGGTTTTTAAAAAAATATTAAATATTTGGGTATAATTTATTATCTGTATCGGAATACAGTCATTTTAGTAGGTACTGTAGTCACATTTTCCTTATTGGGGACCATACTTTTTACTTTAAAAAATTATACCTCTGGGGATGATAGTGATGCAGAATTTTCAGCAGAGAAATTAAGGCTGAATTTTTGCACTTTTGTGGGAACTGTTTCAAATAGATGCATTATGCCTACAAGAAGTTCAATATGTTTTACAGCTTTAATTCATTAAAAGGAGAAATGCTGAGAAAAATGATTTTTGTATTGCTGAAATTCAACAGTTTGAGAGCTTGGAGACTGTAAGAGTTAAGTCGGGGCAGGCATACACCCACTTGCCTTGATTAAAGCAGCATCGTACATATGCATAATCATTAACACACTTTGGTAGTATATCCAAGTTCACAGAAAATAATCCTTTTCAAAAATGATTTGACCATATTCAAAATGTACTGATTTCTATTATCTTGAAACTATATATTAATAGTTGACGCAGAAAAAGATAATTAGGGAGTTGGGCACCTCTATTAAAGATAAGTTAAAGTGAAATATATAGAGGGTTTTAAATCTGCAAAAAAAAACCCGCAAACTAATGCTCTGCAAACAAAAATGTTCTCATACTTGAAATAGCTATTTGACGCTATTCTGATCATTCTGCAAATGTTCCAATTTTGAAACTTCCAGGTTATTGGAACATCACCAAAGACTTCTGGTAAGGTTAGGATTACAGTACTTGTTTAAAATCTGTAATCAGAATTAATAACGTTCTGTATGGAATAAAATAACTTGAGTAGAGATCGCCCCATCTCAGAACTAAACCCTGAGAGGCAGGATATTTAGGGCAGGTGACTGGTTTATTAATTCTCTTTTCTAGAGTTGTACAGTATACCGAAATACAAATTAATCAAAGAGCCTGGTTTTGTTACGCCATGGCAACATTAACCAAGGCTAAACATAACTCACCTTAGCATGTTGTGTGAATGCAATCATTAGATTTTGAACACATTGTGTTGTAGAATTTGCTTCCACATGATGTTTGAGAGCTACCATCTATACTGCTTTGAAAAGTGCTATTGTCGAAGATAAATCATCTTTGGGTACCAACTTATGCTATCAGCAGACCTTGTGACATTGTTCTTCTGAGTACATCCTTTCCAGTAACTAAGGAGACCACTGGTTTCTTCTTGTGCTTAAATTTTCCTGGTATATATTATCTACATAGAATGTTGTAACAGTCTGATCCATTAAGACAGATAAAACAAAGCCTATAGAGTGACTGTCATGGGGTGAACTCATTACAGTACTTCTTAAGCAATATACCAGTGGTTGCGAACCTATGGCACGGGTGCCAGAGGCGGCACTCAGAGCCTTCTCTGTGGGCACTTGCGCCGTCGCCCGAGTCCTAGGCTTTCAGCTGGGTTTTATAAAACCGTTTCGCTTTAGGGCTCCGCCGTGTACAAAAAAAAAAGGTTCAATCAATCAGTCAATTTCAACTTCTCGCAGAAAAAAAAAGATCTTGCAAAGTTGGACTTGATTGCACTTTTTAGTCCCACCCAGTCTGCCATTACTGTAGCCACGCCCACCCAATGGGCCACACCCACCCAGCACCCAACGATGCATAAGTGGGTTTTGGGTTGCAGTTTGGGCACTCGGTCTCTAAAAGGTTCGCCATCACTGCAATATGGCATTGATGACTTCCCCCCCCCAATCCCCTGGGAAAGATAACCAGCTTTTAAGTAAGAGCAGTTTAAATAGTCGAATGCAGTTATAGTTTATTAGAAAATACAGCTGTGTTACCTGTTAGAAAAACATACCTTTACCTAAACATACAGTTTGTTTGAAAGTCTCATGCTACTTTACATTCTGTTAACTTTGTTTTTTTTTCAGCCTAATATATTTCTCCTTTTAGAGTTAAACTGATTTATATATTTCAGGCACCATTACCATATAATCTCTTAATCCTGTCAACTGTACTCAAAAATCTGTCAACTCTGCCTAACGCCTTGCAATTTCCTTGCTACAAAGATGTGACTGGCTTGCATGTCCATAGATACGATCCCCTTAGCTCAGTTCATGCTTCTTGATAAGATTACCTAATTGTACTACTGTTACCTCTCAATCTATTCCTTTCTGCCAGGTACCTGCCTGAAAAACCTATGATTAAATACCACTTGCTATTTTTTCCAGCGACAGTTAATTTACAGTTTCTTCTTATGCAAAGGAGAGAACAAAGCCAAAGAAAAATTATAACAGCCACAATACAGGAAGTTTAATACAACAACCCTCCCTCTTACACCCGTTTCATGCATGCTGTGAAAGATGTAACAAAAATGCATTTTGTAATTTAAGTAGACCCGTTTCAGAACTTCATTTCTAAGAAAATTTGTTTCTGCAGTATCAGGAATATGCTAATTATTTTGGTAGATTCCAGACAGCTTACTAGTAACATGGAATTAAATGTGAAATTAAATACTCTGTTCATATCTGTGGCTTTCATACACAAAGGTTACATTAGGAAAATACTAAGTCAACTTGCTCTTGAGAAACATGCTAAAGCAAATATCCTACTATATAAATTATACTATATTGAAGGGCAGTCTATGCACAAATTTAAAGCTGCAGAAGTCCACAAATTCAAAATAACGGGTTGATCCTTCTTAATGGAGGCAGGTGTTTTTCTTCATCTTTAATAGCTTTTGTGTTACATAGTAATGAGTGTGGTACTTTAACCCATGCTGTGTAAATATATTTCCAGGAGGGAAAGGAGCACTCTTCATATAGTAAAGCAGTTTCGTGCTATCTAGGAAAACATGGGACCAAAACTAAGTTAGCTTTCACATTCTTGAATTAGAAAAGAATCGTTGAAGTCCTAAACTTTATTATGCCAATTCATAAGCAGTTCCTGTAGCATAATTGACCGCATTCTCTTTTAGCAAAAGAACAGTAATCTGGATAGTGAAATCCATTAAGCCACATCTCACAGGGTAAGTGGAATCCTTTGTATGCTCTACAAAATCTCACCAACTGAAAAGGACAAAAGCAGTGGTCTCACTGTATTATGGAAGTATGTTCACGATGTTCCAGGATGAAGAAGCTATAAACCAACAATAGGAAGAAATACTGGATCTTTTAATCCTCTCTCAGGATCCCTGTTGTCCTCATAGCTGTGTCTCATATGCATTATTCCTTTCTCTCATCACAGGAAAATATGCTACTTCTGTTCTCTTTTCCAGACAATAACCATCCCTTTGGCATCACTGGAGGCCAAGAGACTCTCATCACAGTTAAAGCTGACATCCAAGACTGCAGCGCTATGTCCTTGAAGTTTGTTAACAATAGCCTTGGTGGCACGTTCCACATCAAAGAAATATACACACATATCTTCACTTCCCGTCACTGAAAAGCACAAAAATAAATGGTTAGAATAAAACCTTCATGAAATATAGGCCCTTAATAAAGGAGGGGGTGTTCAATTCCTTTAAACTCTGTCTTAGTTAAAGAGGAAATTGTAAGAAATGGGAACATTAAAAGCACAGAACTATAGGAGAGATCTGGCTCTGCTACGTTCTTTTTCCAATGGCAGAATGGCCACACAGGCCTCGTACCAATGCAAGCGCCTTGACGAAAAGACATGAGGGGGCAGAAAATGCTGTGGACAGGATGTGAGCTCTGTTGTATTTGGAAACTTCTCTTAAGCTGCAATGTTCCTTCATTATCCACTACCCTGTTAAGAAAAGTAAAAGGAATGGTGTAAGCACACACACATATATATAATAGGCATGTATCACCCTTTAAATGGGATTTATTAATATTCTGCATATACAAATAAAGCACACGTCTTTTGGTGCAATAGGATCATACCTATATAACAATAGCTTGTTAATACATGCATTGATGAGGAGAGAGGGATCGCGTGCTTCTCTGCTGATCCAGGAACGGGCTGAGATACTGGTGATGGAACTTCCTTCATTAACTATGAGGCGCTTGGCTTTGGTCAGTTTTCCTGCAAAAAATGATATGAAGCAGGAACTCTCCGATCCAAACTGGGCTGCAGCCAATCTCTGTTAAGATCCTCTTGGAAACTCACCTGTGGCCATGTCAAAGAGGAAGGAGAATATGCTGCCTTTGTCATCTCCTGCCCAGAGGATGCGCCCAGGAGAATCAAAGGAAAGAGAGAGGACTCGGCCGGTTAGTTTGCTTGAGCCACCCTTCACTTTTTTCCCTGTCGAGATGTTCATCACATGAAGGTTGTGTTTTCCATTTCCCACCTGGTGGGTAGATAAAGAAACCATTTTTGTAACTTGCAGTAAGCAAAAGATGAGGAACTAGAAACGTATACAAGTCGTCCTAACAACTGACTGCTTAGCAAGTGTTTGAAGTTCCAAAGGACCTACCTGGGAGGTACTTATGACCTGGATTTGAAGTTCCAATGATCAGGTTTCCCCCCCACCCCCCACGTTTGCGTGACTGAACTTTGGGTACTCTGCAACCAGGCTGCATTTATGACCATTTGCAGCATCTGCAGTCATGTGATCACATTTTACAATGTTTCCCCCTCCCCTCCAAACCAGCATTCGCTTAATTTTCATTCACAATGATAGGGAACCACTAGTTCACTTAATGACTGCGGCATTTGCTTAACAACTGTGATTCACTTAATGATCACGGTGATTCTCTCAATGATCGCCACAAAAGAAGGTTGTAAGATCAGGTTGGTCACCTGATTACGACTGTCATGAGTTAGGATTGTGATGGGCAGGCTCCCTGTAAACCGAATTAGAATGGTAGTTTTCTTACTAACACTCCACCCCTATCTTCATGAGAGACAAGAGATTTAATTTGGGGGAGGGATAATTTAATGTTTAACTTCTTATAACTAGACCTCTTTGCTCTTCTGCCCCCTCCTTCACATTAGAGAAGAATAAATATATCAATGTTTTAAAATCGTTCAGTGCATTCCTTACTTTCATCACAGGAATAAAGTTGAGTAATAAACTCCAGTCAAATGTAAGCTAGTGTTTCTGGGATGACAAAGGCCCAATATCTCACAAAATTTGCTCATGAGAGTAAAGAACAGCATATCACTGTTACTTTACTCACCACTGTGAGATTATTATTCATAGGTTGAAAAGTACAGCAAAGTAGTTCAGAAGCATCTGGATCTGGGATTTCCCGGATACACTTGCCATCCTCTGTAGCCCAAATGCGCATTGTGGCATCAAGCGAAGTGGAAACAATAATGTCATTGGAGAGAGACCAAGCAAAGTCCGAGACACCACGGCTATGTCCTTTCAGCACTCGAAGCACCACAGGGGGAGTGGGTACTAACTGACACACTGAAATGGTGCCATCTAGAGAGCAGCACGCTAGTAGGTGTTTGTCGTCATTGGCAAACTGAACTTTAGGCACTGAGGAAAAGGGGAAGAGAAAAAAAAATCATTAGATTAATATTGGACTATCCCGAATCATAATAACCTCTTCTTTGGATAAGGGACTTGATCAGTACTTAGTATCCATCTCTTTTTTTTTTTTTTGCAAATAGTAATATATATGCCCTTTATTGTATTGACAGACAGAAGGAAGAAGCTTAGCAGTGCTTTTATGTGGTTGACTGCTATATTCTTCCTCTACTCACCAGCTTCATCCACGTGTTGGTCAAAGATATGATACATGCCAGCAAAGGCATAGTTTTCACTCAGTGTAGTATCCCCAGCCATAGCACGACTAGCTTCTGCCACAGAAGTGGGGACAACATTACCTGGTGACCTAAGGAAGAGAATAATATCAATTGACTGATCACGACCTTAATTTTCAACAGAAATGGGGCAGAGACAAGACAAAACTAAAGAACCTTTATTCTTTGATTAAATGGACTGGAGTCACAACATTGGCAATCACCAGCCTTTTCTGATTAAAACTTGGGGGGGGGGAAAGTAACACGCAGCAAGCGAGCAGACTGAGAGGAACATGGGTCCTTTTTCTCTAGTTGCCATTATACCTTTCATCGTAGACAGCTCGGTTCATTTGAGCCTGCAGCTGATAGGAACCTCGACTGACAGAGCGGCGGTGTCCTCGGGCACCCAGTGCTCTTGGGTCATCATCGAAATCCTATTGTTACAACACATAATTTTTACGTTTTAAGACATAAAGTGGTTGGAGGACACAATGCAGAGGAACACTATGTGAAGGGAAGAATAGCAAAGCTTGTCCCCAGGGATTCTGGATTGGAAACAAATAGCAATGAAATTTCAGTGCTATATTAGGTAACACGGTATCGACAAAGTTCTATCTCTCCCTTCCATCTCCCCAATTCTTGTTTGGACATTTTCAAGTTCTTGTGCCTAAAAAAGTACAAATACAAATAGTCTTTGACTTACATCAGTTCATTTAGTGACTGTTTGAAGTTACAACGGTACTGAAAAAGGTGACTTATGACCATTTTTTACACTTGCAGCCTCCCTGTGGTCACGTGATTTACATTTGGATGTTTGACAACTGACTCACTTTTATGACCGTTGCAGCGTCCTGGGGTCATGTGATCCCCTTGTGCGACCTTCTGGCAAGCAAAGTCAATGGGGAAACCAGATTCACTTAACAACTGTGTTACTAATTTAACAACTGCAGTGATTCACTTAACAAACGTGGCAAGAAAAGTCGTAAAATGGGGCAAAACTCACTTAACAAATTTCTCACTTAGCAGCATATATTTTGGACTCAATTGTGGTTGTAAATTGAGGACTACCTGTAATTTCTAAGAAACAAGATGCTAATTGCTTAATTCTTTCCAATGGTCTAGGATAGAGGTCCCCAACATTTTGGGCACCAGGGACCAGTTCCGTGGAGAGAGGTTTTTCCGTAGACCGGAGGGTGCGTGGTTTTGTGTGTTGCCTGCATCCCACAGATAGGGCTTTGCTTGTTTGTGCGGACTGGTTGCTGGCATGCCGTGGCCTGGTACTGGTCCACGGACTGGGGGTTGGGGACCCCTGGTCTAGGATTACTCTTTTTTTCTTGTTATACCAAACCTCTTTGAAACACAGAAGTAGAATTATGCTAGACTGATTAAATGCAATTAAGTTTTCAAAGCTTTTATTTTTTTAAAAAAACTTCATTATCCTTATCAGATATACTGAACTGATTACCATCAGACTATTTTTAACATGCAAAAACCCGAGTACCTCCATGCGATCAAGTGTAGTGCGACTGCTTCGGACGATGCTGTTGCTGTAGGCTCGAAAGCTGCTCTGTTCTGAGAGTGGACCGTAGCGCTGGGCCAGAAGCTGACTGCGTAGCCGCAGGTATTGCTTACGAAGCAAGGGGTCGAAGCCTGCTTTAGCGTTGTCCCGCAGCAACTGGCTTCGTCTGCGGATGTATTGTGTACGGAACTGAGGGAAGTTTGGGGTGCGGTACGCGTTGTATCTGCAAGACAAGATGATGCATTAGTTGCCTGAAACCTCAGCCAATAGTACCCTTGTTGAATTTAACCTTCTCTTTTGCTTAGCATCATTCTGAGTTTCCACTAACTGAGAGTATAAAATTCTCTGCAGCACAAAGACCTCTGCTCATCTCAGTACAGTGCTGTAATCACATGTCAGTATGCATTTAAGTCCACTAAAAGAAAAATCCCAACATATTTAGAATAAAACTCCTTCATTATTCCTTCCCAATCAGATAAATCTTCCCTCTCTCAAAATGATAACACTTTGTTCTCAAAAATCAAGATAGCAGAGAGCTTCCCCCCCCCATTTCTCAGGCCATGTCCTCAGTGTTAACTTAATTCCTAAGCTTATAATGTAGTACTAAACTATAATCAGCTCATAGGAATAAAATCTCAAGATTTATGAAGCTGTGTTCTCAATAATTTACTTCCCTGGACAGCAATTAAGAACAACCTGTCCCGTACACTTGACTTATTTGTAAGCATGTGTGCTAGAATTATATCTTGCATTTTTTGTTCAGAAGCTCAAGACAATATAGATAATTCTCCCAATTCACTCCAGAATAACCATTCTGTGAGGTAAGGTGGGCTGAGAGAGAACAGCTAGTCTGATGGGAGATTTCATGGCACAATATACATGAGCCTGGGGTCCTGCTTGATGCCAGACCAGCATCTTAACCACTACACTATACTGGCATACTTCCTTTTCCTTGTTGTTCAAGCCACCTATGCATTCAAACTAGGAGTCTCACCGTGCATCTACAGCCAACACTTGTTGCCACACTGCTGCCATGCCCCACACCGCCACTGGCCGCTCAGGGGAGCTGGTAACTGGGTGCCTGCAGTCAAGAGTACAAAGAACTTAAGGGTCAGAGATGGGTTTACAATGGGAAACAGCGTAATAAAGTTCCATTTTTCAATATGCAGGGTTTCAGCTCTACAAATCGCTAGGATCACATTCATGTATTCAGAATGACCATCTTTAACTTTGTTATAAATTTATTTATTTATCAAATTTATATAGTAACCCATCTCACCAAATCAATTCTGGGCAGCGTACAACAACAGATGTTAAACCATCAAATATCAAATATAAAAATCCATATTAGTATAACTAACAGAAGCCAAAGGTACAAACCATAGATGAAGGAGGAGAGCTAAACATGGCCATCTCAACAATGGAACCATGCAAATCTAAGCTAGGTTGCCTGGGAGTCCCAGGCCTGATAACATAGTCAGGTCTTAAGAATTTTTTGAAATATCAAAAGGGGCAGAGCTGATCTAATTTTTTTTGGGGGGGGAATGGTCCATGATGTGGGCACAACAGCAGAGAAAATATTTCTCCTGGGACCCACCAAATGTAAGTTCATAGCCAATGGTCTCTGCAGAATGCCTACTCTGCCAGATCTGATAGGCTAATATACAAGACTGATAAATTTAAGTAAAGACAACAGTCGGACAGAACAGAAAATGTACATCCCAATGTATTATAAGAATTCTGCAATAGGCTCTGACAAACAACAAATGACAAGTCACTACTATTAATGGCAAATTTTAGTAGTATATATATTCAGATTTTCTGCTGAATGCCGGTTGTAAATCTCAGATTTATTGTTACTGCACATTCCCACCCTCACATCCACCCAGAGGAAAGAAATGTTAGATTTTAAATTGAGGAGCAGGGATGGTTTCCCTCCCCCCCACATACTGGCAACTACAACATAGGAGTAAATGAAGGCCTGACATTTTTGTATGATTCCAGAACAGCAGTAACAAACCTGATTCAGGCCTGCCCTGCCTCTTCTGCATTTATTAGTCTAATAATCTGGAGAAATCAGGCTTGGAAGACAGCGTAAAAACATCCAGTATAAAAGTGATTTTCATACTGCAGTTGGGCAAAAGGCAGGGTTTTTTTAAAAAAAATAAAAATTAGGAAGTTAGCCAGGCTTACAACAGCATATCTAAATTACCGTAGTCAAATCCAGGCCTCCATAGGGCCTTATGTGATCTCTTTCATTTCTTTACTTCTCTCCAAAGAGCATCCTATTTTTGTCACAAAGATTGCCTAAAGCAGCCCAAATGACAAGAGGGGCAAAAGGTCAGATTCTCTATAATATGTTATTATTCTGCCAATGAGAGATAATGCTTTACAGCAGTCTACAGCAGGAGAAAAATGGAATAATGCTGAAGGAATGTTACGGGAAGACAGCCATGGCAGTCCTATTACATGGAAGAGGAAGGAAGGAGCGATGCTTTCGATTCCCTCCCTCCCCCCCGGGAGAGAAGCGAAGAGGATCGGGAGGGAACACACCTTCCAAGGGAGGCAAAAACCACCAGATCTCCATGGTGACCACAACATTAGAAAGGAGAGGCCAAAAGACGATGGAGAAGCATCAAGACTGTCTTGTTTCCATGGCGACAGCCCCCCCCCCGAGCTGTCTATTATGGGGTGCCTGCGGGAAAATCAGCCGGGGCAGGACTGCAATCTGAAAGGTTTCAGGAAAGTTGTATCAGGATCGTACCTGAAGCGGCTCCCGGTTTCGCAAACCTGGCGAGGGTGCCGGCGGTAGCAGCGGCGGCAGCAGCGAGAACATCGGAAGGAGAAAAAGAGGGAGGGAGGCGGAGTCCCAATGGCTTCAGCCCAGCGAAGGCGGCGGCGCATGCGGGAGTCTCCATTCCCGCCCTCTGGGCGCGCCAAGAAAGAGCGGAGTCTCCGTAGGAGGAAGCTCGCAAGGTGGAATTTAGGAATAACTATGGTCGTGGCTGCGCGCCTCCTCGAAATAGTGACAGCAAATAAGCCAAGGACTTAGATCCCGAGAGGGACTGGGATGATTCACAAGTTACGCATATTCCTCTTGAAATTATTTTTAACATTAACCTTTGGGTCAATGGCAACCACCCGGTGGAAAACAACAAGGACAGACAATTTACACGGAAGGGAGAGCTTTTTGCCCGTCGGCGAAGTAGAGCAACTACAGTCGTCTAACTCTGACCCGAGAAGCGTTCAGGCTTTACATGCATACGCAAAGATATATGTCGGAGCCAACCGGGTAAAGCTACTTCCGCAAAGCTTGGCAAATTACCCGCTTGAGACCGCAGGATCTCATAAGGAACTTACTGGAACTTCCTCCAGCCTCGAATGTCACAGCTACTGCCACTCAGATTACTCCTCTGCTTCTCGAGTGTCCCGGCCATGGCTGGTTCAGATTCCAGGGAAGACCACTCTTCCTGCTAGGTTCCAATCTGGGCCTTTATACAGAAGGTGGAGTTTACAGTAGTGGCGAGTATCTGTGGAGTTGTTTTCAAAACCGACGATAAAAGAACAGGGCCAACTTCATTCCTGATGTATTTTCCATCTCGACTAGAGTACCTGAGTAGCTCTAGTAATCTACAGCTCCACCCATCCTGCTTCTCTAGTGAACCACTCCTATTTCCACTTTTTCAGAAATATAGTTTCATTGATTTTTCAGTATTTATTCACCAGCGTGTAGATCTTCAGAAAGACGAAGGCATAACTGAAGTTTACACATTAGTTATACCACCCCAACTAAGGTCTTAGTTCAAAACCGGAGTTCAATGCTTTTCATTTCAACTTATTTTCCAGCAAGGAGAGAAGCGGAGAAGCAGTAATTCCATGCCCTTTTGACTGGGAGTAAGACAGATTCTTACAAAGGTGTGTCCTCTAGAGCAGACATGTCAAACACAAGGCCCGGGGGCCGGATGCGGCCCACGAAGTGGTTTCATGTGCCCCGTGAAGCCATCCTGGAAACAGTGAGGGAACGGCCCCCGCTGCCTTGACACTGGCCCAGGCCAGCCGGGAGCCAATGTACAATTTTGTGGTGGCCATCTTGGCACTTGCCCCGGTCCGACCCCCTTCTGCCAGAGACTCTCAGATCTGTCCCACTCCTGCCCAGGCCCCCCATAGGCACCCTTGACGCGAATGATGTAGAACTGGCCATGCCCACCCAGTAGGCCACACCCACTCCACGCCCACCCAGTAGGCTGCACCCACTCTGGCCACACCCACCCAGCTCCCCAAGGGCAACCACAATGCTGATGCGGCCCTCAGTGAAATTTATTATTTATTTATTTATTTATTTATTTATTTATTTATTTATTATTGAGTTTGACACCCCTGCTCTAGAGGAATTTGACTAGTAGTCTATACCTAAGAACATGGACCAAACCACAGTAGTACAAATTTGCAGAATTGTTTAAACAGTAACTAAAAGTGTGTTTGAACTGGATGCCGCACATACAGCAATCTTTCCCAACCATTCTCGATTACTGACACAGAGTATTGCAACTTTGTGGAATAGCAAAACTACGACACATTTTAATCATTTTAGCTGTGGGGATTTAGTAAGTCAAAATTAAAAATGGGGAAAAGCATGTGCACACACTCCAAGAAAATTGACGTGTATGTACTTGTGAATCTTGGTTGCTTTGGTGGGGTGTTTTTTTTGGGGGGGGGAGGAGGGGAACCTTCAGCAAGAAAATGAAATCCCTCACTTCATTGCACTTTTTTTTAATGTGTTATCCAGGAGAGGCAATTACTCAAAGCCACTGCTTAGTCAGAATTGGAGCCTGTTCCTCCCCATCCAGCCTCCAGTCACTGGGTCAGCTTCAAAACAGCATCCCCTACCTAGCTAGTATTAATGATACTGCACCATTTGCTGCAGAATGACCTTACCCAGCAACTTTATGTGGATGTTGAAGGAGGGAGAAATCTGAGGCATCCCGCATCACAGTTATAAAGCTCATAAATTAGCTGATATGGCCAGGTGTCTCCTGAGAAATATGCTTTTTGTACCAAGGTATTCAGCTGTATATAAAAATAAGTTTGGGCTCATTCTTTCCTTTTCCGAAAGGAACAATTAATTTAGAAAGCGTGAAATTTTTCATTTTTTAATTTTTATTGGCCTTATCACATTTTCAATGTTCTTTTTCAGAAGCAGGATGGAGAGAATTGTAAAAACCCAAGGCTTTTACTTAAGCTTTGTTGTTCTGTACATATATATTACATTTTCAGAAAGGGAATACACTTCACAGGCTCTTGATTATTACAATAACCTCTATTCTGCCTATGTTACAGACTCAGATTCTATAAATTAGTCTTCTAATACTTTCAGTGTCTACACAGTTGCCTTCTGTTCTAACAGCGCCAACAAGCGTAACACAAGACAACCCTGGAATATTATAGTCACTACAGGACAACCCCTAAATTTAGTAATTTAGACAGCTCAACTCGAGCAAAAAAGAGATTTCCTAATTGGTCTATTGTGCCCAATATATTGATGCTCCTCTTTCACAAGACATTATGAAAGTTCTTGATAATGAAACTTTACAGTTAAAATCACCCCTAGTATTATAGTATGATTACATTTTTTTGTAATATATTTTATTGATTTTTTAAAAACATAAATCACTTAATAATTGGTGAACAGTGTGTTGTCTGGGTTACATTTGTAAAACAATAACTAACAATTGATTTCTATAATCCATAATGCACATAATAGTTTTAGTTGATTTCCTCTTTTCCCAAAATATCCTCTTTTGCAAACATTGAGTTAATACAATTCTTATTGTTTTGCTAAATAAAATTAAATATATTTTTTCCCAATAGTCCTAAAAATAATAATCGCATCAACATAATATTTCTTTTCTACCCAATCACTCTGGTTGCCTTACCATAGATCCTATTACAGTCCTTATTTTAATTTGTTTCTCCCACCAAATTCTAGATATTCTTACTGGTTAAGATTTTCTCAAAAATTAAGTACATTTAAGAATTTAACTCTATTTTTCCATATGAACCATCTCACACTTTTACATTTCTTAAAAAATAGATAAAACAGTAGAAAAAAAGAAAGAAAAGCAAGAATAAAGAAGCATAAAAAATAACATACTACTTAAAGTATATATCCCTCCTAAGCTAATATGTATTTATGTCCTAAATTTCTTATTCTTTTTAACCATAATTAAAAATATGTTTAATCTTTAAACATTCCATTTAATACATCTAGTCATCTAGTCCTTTAACTCTTATTCAAAATATTTTTATTCATTATAATTTTCTTAAATTCAATCACATTTAAATATCTACATTTCCTTTATCTAAGTCATTTCAACTTTTTTATATTAGTTATATCAAGAAAGAGAACAAAAAAGGGAAAAAAGCATACTATATTATATTTAGAGAATTGATCCCTCTTAGAGTGACATATATATTCCAAAACTTTTCTATTTCTTTAACCATATTCAAACAAATGTTTCTTTTTTAAGTATTCTCTCTGGTAAGTCCCATCATCTATTTTCTTAGTTTCCATTTTAGTCTTTTTCTTTTGCCCAGTGTCTTTCTTAATCAATGTATTTTGCTGAATCAAAAAGTTTTTCCGTATGTTTGTAAATGTTGCTGTAGATAAAAAAAAGTAAATCAGGAGAAGTGTCTGCCTTTCCATGTTTGTTGAAAATCTTTTTCTTTTTCTTTCTCTCCGCTTCTCTTATCATTTATTTTCTCTCCAGTGTTCTTGACATCTCTACCGTCCATTTTATCTGATCTGTTTTCTTATCCTCAGATTTATTTTGTAGTCTTAAGGGATAAGTTGTTTTTTTCAATTGTGAATTTTTTCCCACTAAGATTAAATCATGTTTCCTTGTTTTGTTAAGTTCCATCTTAAATGTCTATTCTCAATTCTATATCCATTTATCTGTTTTATCTGCTCCTTCTCTATTGCTGTTTTCTATGAATTTTTTTGTTGTAGAGTTAACTTGGAAATAGATTGATTTATATTTTCAAAGTTGTTTTGGATTTCTTTGTGGTTTAAAGTAATTGTTGTTTGAATTAGTTGCAGTATACTATATATCTCCTCTTGTGACGTATTTATGTTTTCTTGATATGTTCTTTCTACATGTCTCTGATCCATGATAGCCAAGAATTTGAGTTTTCCTCTTCCTTTCTTTTCTCTGTAAATAGCTTTAGAGTCCCAATTAGATAGATACTTGTAATCCAAATAGTTCAAAAAAGATTGTTTTCCCCTGAAATTTATAATTCTCTCTTTGTCTACAGCCCAGATTATTGTCTTTTTTTGTCACAGCTGTTTTTTGTTGTTAAAGCTTTGAAGGTCGCAGACATAGATTAGCTTTTCCCAGATTTTGCCAAGTCTTATATTAAAGTCATAGCTGTCATAGTCTTCATCTGACACTAGATGTCAGCAACTATTCATTTTTCAATTTCCAAAATGAACAATTATCTCTGAAACGAGAGTCTTAACCATTAAAACAATTTTAAATTTATCCAGATTTAAGTTTTAAGTTTCAAGTTTTATATTTATTTCACTTCCATATATTTTGATCCTCCATAAAAAGATTAATTCGCTGCTCCTGTTAGTATAAGGGTGGGGTGGAAATCCTCCTCCTTCCCTTTCGGAGGAATTTTGCTTCTTGGGGATCTTTTCCAGGGAATTAAGTGTAAAATAGAAAAGAGAAGATCAAATTCCTCACCCAGTTTCAAGCACGCTGTTCGCAGTTGTGCTGGTTAGTGCTTTTGGACTTTGGTTGCAAGTAGCTTGTGCTGGTTGATGCATTATGGCCAGCCTTTCTCCTGTCGGGTTAGAAGGCTTTCCCCAAGTGAAACGGAATGGCCGCCACCATTCCAGAATTGCTGAAGCATCCTTCTTTTTTCGTCGGCTCTCCTGGGCGACTTAGACCCATTTAGGGTCCACTGGCAGGGCGAAATTAGCTGCGGGGGTGGGGAGAATCTGCAAGCCTGCGACCGATCGCTACTGCGAAAAACCAGAGGTCCTATAGTCTGATTACATTTTAAACAACTCAGAGGAAACAAAATATTCTATACAATTTAGAGAGAAAATTTCCATCACAATGTTTTTGTTTTCTCTGAAGCCTCACCCAACCCATAAAACATGGTGATTGTTTATTAAAATGTCACACCTCAGTTTACAAATAAGAGAGTTTGGTGCTGTACAGAGGGCATTCAAGGGAATGGAGCTTGGGATACAGTGATAAATTGGGACATTAGAAAATAGTTGCCCCTAAAGCAACAGATCGGTCTACTTATATACAAATCTTTACAGTAGTGGGGTTTTTTTTTTGCTGCAAATACACAATCCCAAAGCAGTTGAAAAAATAACTGAAGAAAAAAGAAAAGAAAGAAAAGAAGCTATCAATAAAACAAGTGGTGATATCAAAGTATTTACTATTCTGCATAGTTCAGGTATGGACATTTGATAGCTTCCTCTTTGCTCTACCTCAAAGTATTTATAATTCTTGAGTGACAGCTCAGATACTATTTCCCAGTTTAAGCCATTCACTGACTAATTCTACATGGGAACAAAAATAATCTTCAAGGCAAGTAGCTGAATCCCTTTATGTGGTACCTTCTACTTGATCTGAGAATAAGACTGAATGTTTCCCGCAGAGTCTCTATACTTCAATGTTATGAATGCTAAATGTGGGGCCCTCCTTGCAGGCTTAAGTGATCATAGCTGTAGGTATCAAGAGAAACAAAGCTATATAGTCTACAGCAGCCATGTCAAACACAAGGCCCGCAGGCCGGATGCGGGCCAGGGAGGGCCCAGATTTGCCCCCCCCGGGGCTGTCCCAGAAATGCCCCCCCCGCTGCCCCAGCCCTGGCCCACCGCAACCCAGCTGGGTGCCTTGGAGCATGTGCAGGAAACAGCGAGCGCAGCAGCAGCTCATTTGCTTTAGCCCGCCCCTCCCCTCCCAGTTTAACCCTGTCAGGCCAGGTCAGGAGTGGAAGAGGAGGAGGAGGAGGAGGAAGCAGAGGTGTTACAAAAAAGGAGAGCTTCCCCCATTCTTCCACCCCTTCTCTTTTTTTTTATAACTTCCTCCCACTCCATTCAGGTGCAGCTGAGGAAAAGGACGAGGAGGAAAAAACAGGAGTGTTTGTGTGTGTGTGTGTGTGTGTGTGTGTGAGAGAGAGAGAGAGAGAGAGAGAGAGAGAGAGAGAGAGATTGAGCCAGCAGGGAGTTGCAGAGTAAGCAAACTTACAAAAAGGGGATCTCTCTCTCTCTGTCTCTCATACACATACATTTGTTTCTTCTGCCTAATTTATTAAATCAACATCTAATTTGAAATTAAAAGTTTCTGAGAAATCCAGGGTGGTTTACAAGAAAAATCTCAAAGACAGCTATTGTAAAGCATCACTAGCACTGCTTAAAACAATATTAAAAGTGTGAATTTTAAGAAAGAAAAATAGTAGTAGTAATTTACTTAGTGCTGTTTGACCATAAAATGTGTTTTTGTTTTACATATGCCTGGCTGAACAGTGTGTTTGGAGTTGCCTATTAAAGGGGTGAGGGTTGCACTGTTCATATTTTCCTTGGGAGAAAGTTCTATAATGGAGGTGATGTCTCTGAGAAGGCTCTGCTTGTGGCCACTGTTCTATAAACCAAACCAGGGGGACCATCTGATCTAAATGGATGGTAAACATAGATGATTAGGGGGCTGGAGGCTAAAACATATGGCAAATGTTTGTGGGAATTGGGTATGTCTAGCTTAGTGAAAAGGACTAGGAGTGGTGACATGATAGCAGTGTTCCAATATTTGATGGGCTGCCACAGAGAAGAAGGGGTCAACCTATTTTCCAAAGCATCAGAAGGCAAATAATAGATGGAAACTAATCAAGAAGAAAACCAGCCTAGAACTAAGGACTTGTGAAAACAACTAACCAGTGAAAAGGCTTGCCTTCAGAAGTTGTGGATGCTCCATCACTGGAGGTTTTTAGTAGAGATTGGATATTCCATTGTCTGGAATGGTATATGTCCCCTGCTTGAGCAGGAGCTTGGGCTAAAGACCTCAAAGGTCTCTTCCAACTCTTATTCTTTGAGAGAAGTGCTGCCAACCTCTCCCCCTCTCCTCGTCCCTTCCTGGGCACAGAGAGAAGGAGAGAAGGAAGGAGGGCAGGGAAACAGGAAAAAAGTAAGGGAAGGAAGGAAGGAGATGGGAATGAAAAGGAGGGAGGCAGGGGAGGGAGGGAGGGAGGAAAGAAGGAAAGAGAAGGAAGGAAGGAAAGGGAGAAAGAGAAAGAGAAAAAGAAAGAAAAGAAAGAAAGAAAAAGGAGAAGAGGGAGGGAGGGAGGGAGGGAGGAAGGAAGGAAGGGAGGGAGGGTCTGAGGGAAGTCCTGCTTTAGCACTTGGCCACCAGCAGCCCTGTTGCCCTTTTGCCATTCCCTGTGGTCTCCCATTCTATTGCTGAGGATGCTTTGGTTACAAAGCCAGGTTTCCTCGCATGGAGAGGGAGTGGGCCTCCCTCTGACCCACGCACTTTGTCCTCCTGCACCCACCATGAGCAACCTGGCCAAGGAGAGTGAGCACAGCAGCAGCAGCATTGAGGAGGAGGTAAGTGCGGCTGGGCGCCCCCTCGGGGAAGTGCGGCTAGGCTAGGCAGGGCTGTGGGGTCCTGATGCTGTGGGAGCTCAAGGGCCGGGCTGGGCACTTGACCTCTGCTGCCCAGGGCTCTGGGCAGTCCATGCCACTGTCCAGGGCCCCCGTGCACAGCCTGAGGCTCAGTGAGGCTCCTCCAGTGGACCATGCCCTGGCGCTCGCCCCCTGTCTCACCCACCCTTCCCCACCCTCGGATGTGCCTCATTCCTGCCCAGGCCTGCACAGGTGCCCCTGACATGAGTGACATGGAGCTGGCCACGCCCACCCAGTAGGCCACGCCCATGCCAGCCACACCCACCCGGCCCCCCAATAGCAACCACGATGCTGATGCAGCCCTCAATGAAATTGAGTTTGACACCCCTGGTCTACAGCAAGGCTCAGTTTAATACTGACTAGTATTAGCTGAGTCATTTGATCCTAATGACATTTATTCAGAAATAAAATCTCCTGATTTAAAAAAAAACCCTTCATGAAGATAAAATTGCAGTCTTAATTTTAAGGTCATAGCTTAAGAGCTATGAATATTTAAAGAAGAGAATAACCACCATCAAACAGAGAGAAACCCAGAAAATATCTAAACAAGTGCAGAGGAACAGGAGGAACACAAGATCAACCTCTGAATGGCTGGAAGTACCATCCAATATGATCTCCTGTGCAAAACATCAATGTTTCTTGACCTTGTTGGCATCCATTACTCTCTGGCAAGCACTGAGGTGCTTCCAGGCATCCCAGATGAGAATAGGGGGAATGATAATCCACGGACCATTCATAAAGACAAAGTAAAACCAGAAGTAGGTAGGGTGCCACATCTCACCATGGCGAAAGCCATCACGGTATTCAGTGTAGAAGTACAGAACGTCACCATATAGTTGACCTATGGTTAGAGATAGACAACATGGCTGATTAAAGTAGGAAGAAAAGATCAAAAGTGGACAAGCCAAAAAAGAAATGCAGTCAGGTGTATGGAACATTAACCAAGAATAAAAATATTAAATTAATTGCTTTTGAAAGATTGCATTAACATTTATATATCCTGACATACCTACCTCCCCGTCTTGCATACCTACCTACTGACACCACTAGCTGCAACACGTATCGATGGGACTGGCGTGAAAGAAATGCGACTGCAGTCCAAAGACTGAGGGGACCCCAAAAACAGGCATTGATGGTTTCCACGCAAACTATGAAATTATCTGATCTGCAGATACAAAAATGAAATGAATGTCACCTTGAGGTCCCAAAACATCCCAACTTTCTTACAGTTCACTACATTCAAACTGGAGGGGGAGAAATGAGATGATAGATAGATAGATAGATAGATAGATAGATAGATAGATAGATAGATAGATAGATAGATAGATAGATGATAGATAGATAGATAGATAGATAGATAGATAGATAGATAGATAGATAGATAGATAGATAGATAGATAGATAGATAGATAGATAGATAGATGAAAATACACAAAGATAATAAAACCATCTCAGGCCAAACTGCAGAATTTGATGCAAGTGAGGAGAGTGAACTGGTGCAGGTTCTTTCTATTCAAGCCTTGCCCATTTTATTTTCCCAAGCTCAATTATTATGGTTGAGGGGAAAAGAGAAAAAAATGAATTAAAAATAAATGGGGAAAAGTAGAATTTAGCCATCCCTTGCAGATAAAATAGTCATGCTCATCAACCAGATCTTCCACTGAGCTGGGGGAACCCCACTGATAATACTCATCTCAAAAGTTCATAAATATGAGACTGGAAAACAAATGTCATTCCCCCATATGCTCTTTTAAGGCATGAATAGAATTCAATGGGAGTTTTTTTTTCTAAAATAATTTAGAAATATAAAAGATTAGGATCCTTAAAAAGAAATGCAGGAATTCTTTTAATTTTGTTGTACTCGCCCTATTAAAAATTATCTTGGCAGCAGAAAATATATTAAGAGAACTCATGCAAAATTTTTGAACATCTCAGCTATATTTATGTTTGCATTATGTCAAATCATCCTTTTCCTATCCCCGCACTCAGACCAGGTAATTGTGTTCAAAATTGCTTAATGCTGGGTCTTTGCAGAAATATCCAGACCTTTGCCTGTCATTTCAAAGTTAACACTTACATCATATATCTGCTGTCAGCTTTACTATATTCCTTCCCTGGAAGATATAAAGAGAAATTAGTAGAAAAAGAAATTAATGGGAACTGCAGTAGGGACAGTTTGTGAATTTCCCTGTATTTTTCTTAAATATTAATTATAACAGAGTTGTGTACCATTCTTTAAATAAAAGGCAAATAGATGCTTGGAACATCCAGAGGTGCAGAAGTGACACCTGTCTCCAACTCCTTAAACCAAACACAACTGTTCTGAAATTTCCAAGTACTTCCTATTCCAGAAGGCAACATATAATGAATGTGAGATTATACAGACCACATGAATGCTATCACACCAATAAAACTTTCTAAATACACGAGGACTTACTTTAGTCTAAAATCATGCTTTTTGGTAACAAATGCAAATATTAAGAAACATACATTTTCACTTCTCGCAGTTTCGATAATACTAGAAAGAATCAAATACTCTTACATTCAGATGTAGTTGTCGAATGTGAAGGTTTCAATGTGTTGTATGTGTACCCCATTCATTATGGCTTATTCAGCAAACGATGGCATAGCCAGATGTGCAAAGTGAATTATTGTGACTAATATAAAACACAATTTTTCTAATCTGATTTCTGCTTCCCTTATTGTTACAATTTCAAAGCATAGCATTATAGCTATACATTTTTTACCTAGACTTTTATAAGGATTAAGTGATTTGATACTGCAGATTCTGTACTGCTGGCTCCAATTCCCAGGAGCCATTATGGGTAAGAGCAATGGGACAGAATGCTGGGATTTATAGTTGAGAAAGATTTGGAAGTTTGATGATCTTTCAGCTGACATACTATTATCACTTTTGCAAAAAATGCAGCTTTCTAGGTATATATATTAATATAAATATATAAACCAACTTGTCCACTTTGAAAACTTTCAGGTATGCTGGATTTCATTTCTCATTTTCTCTCACATATGTGGAAAGCATTAGGTTGAAGATGTTCCATTGATTAATCTCAACAAATAGTAACCTGTCTTCAACCAAACTTATTTTATCTACTAAAGATACTATTACATCTTGTTGTTGATATACATGCTATATCTAATTGGACCATGTTCTATGTGAAGGCTAATTCAGGAGTTTGGGGAAGAAAAAGGAAATAATTAGGGAACAGATTGGTTAAAGTGCTGGTCTAGAAAGCAGAAGACTGTGAGTGACTTTAGGCCTATTAGTCTGTCAGGCTGAATCACTTCACACATAGTTCTTATGTGGAGTATTAGATATGGAGGATGGAGTATTAGCTATATTCACTGCCTTGAGTTGACACATACAGTGAGGCAAATTTTAAAAAATGTAATAATTGGAAATACAGATACAAAATGAGCTGAGCCATATGGCAAACATCTTCCAACCACTGAGGGAAATACAGAGGGTTACATCTGCATATCCTCTTACATATTCCAATTCTAGATGAGTTTTTTCTCCCAGGGCTCTCTTTAACGCTCTCCATCAAGCCAACCTGGAGGGTAGACTCTAAAACTTTTCAATAAAACAGGGATGATTCAAAAGCACACGAGGGCACACATATGTCACTTGTGCAGTGCTTTATGTCAAATGCATTTTCTCAGCATCATGGTGCAGCTGCAGAGAACAGCCAGGCAACCACAGGGAAAAATGCATTGCTCTAAAGTAGTCCCTTTTCACATTCCATTGTACTCCACAGCCCTAGCATGCAACCTTTAACACAGGTTCCCTAAGAATAATTATATGTGGAACTCTATTTGCGGCCATGATTTCAGTTTTCATATCATATTCAACTTCCTATATGTGGGACTTTCCTTATGAACTATTAAGGATCAATAGCTCTTAATGGCAGATTGCACATATGGTGCTAAAAAGAACAAAGAAAAGAAACAAGTATAGTTCAGGCTGAAAGAAGAACTTAGTAAATTGGAATCCGAGTTGCGAATCGATCCACAAAAGAAGAAGCTGAAGACACAAATGGAACTAATAAAACATAAACTAAACTTAACTGAGATGGATGCAATGGCACAACAGATTAAACGATCTAAACAGAACTTTTTTGAAAATGCCAACAAACCGGGAAGATGGCTTGCATATAGATTGAAGAAAGAAAGAGAAAAAAGAATGATAATTAAGCTACAAAACTTAAAAGGCAAGGTATATTGCCACAATGATGTAATGAAAAAAATCACTAAGGACTATTATGAGACACTTTATAAGGCGGAGGTGGTTACTAAAGAGGCAATACAGGATTATCTAAAAAGAGCCGATTTTCCAAAGGTGCCAGAGAATATGCGACATATGTTAAACGAGAAGATAACAATGATGGAGATCACAGAGGCAATAAAAAGGCAGAAGAAGGATAAGACTCTGGGACCTGATGGAATTCCTGCCGAATTTTATGTAGCTCTACAAAATACAGTAAGTCTGTTATTGAAGGAATTGTGTAATGAAATTTTCTCAGAGATAAAAATACCCAATTCGTGGACTGAAGCCAATATCCCCTTGATACCTAAAGAAGAAAAGGATCTTACACAAATCAAAAACTATAGACAATATTGTTATTAAATGTGGATTATAAAATCTTTACCTTAATAACGGCAGAAAGAATGAATAAATTTTTGACTGAATTTATCCATACAGACCAAAATGGCTTTTTGTCTAAAAGACAGATAAAGAATAACCTAAGGATCATTTTAAATGTTTTGGAATATTATGAAAACCACCCAGGGAAACAGATGGCACTTATATTTCTTGATGCACAAAAAGCCTTTGATAACTTAAATTGGCAATTTATGTTTCAACAGTTGACGAAAATGGACTTTGGCAAAAAATTTACAAACGCAATTCAAGCAATTTACAATAAACAAACAGCAAGGATACTGTTAAATGGAGACTATACAGACGGCTTTAATATTAAAAAAGGCACAAGACAGGGATGTCCACTATCTCCCTTGTTATTTATTCTTACATTGGAAGTGCTGGCTAGAAACATTAGGCAAGATATGGAAATCAAAGGACTGGAAATAAAAGAACAGAAATATAAATTACAGGCGTTTGCAGACGATCTGATTTTCATTTTGGAGGAGCCATTGGAAACAGCCCCCAACTTTTGCAGAAAATAGAACAAATTGGAGAAGTGGCCGGCCTGAAAATAAATAGGGAAAAGACTAAGGTATTAACAAAAAACTTAACAGACAAACAGAATACCCAATTTACAAAAAAGACAAATCTTCAAATAGCAAAAAAAGTCAAATACTTAGGTATCCACTTAACATTAAAAGAAGATAATTATGAAAGACTACTGAAACAAATAAAAGTAGATTTGAAAAAGTGGAAAAACCTCCAACTGTCATTGTTAGGAAGAATAGCGACTGTGAAGATGAACATCCTACCGAACGTACTCTTATTTCAAACAGCTCCTGTTAAACTGGGCAAGAATTTTTTTGATGATTTAAATGCAACAATATTGAGATTTATATGGCAAGGGAAGAAAACACGAATCAATACCAAATTGTTACAAGAAACCAAAGACAGAGGGGGTTTTGGACTTCCGGATTAGAGACTTTATTACCAAGCAGCCATCCTGCTTTGGCTTAAAGAATGGATTACATTGAGAAATAAACGACTCCTTTACTTTAGAGCAGGGGTAGGCAACCCAAAACACTCAAAGAGCCACTTGGACCCGTTTCCCACTGAAAACAAAACACTGTGAGCTGCAAAACCCTTTTGATATCTAAAATGAAGATAACACTGCATATATCCTTTTTTACCTTTATTATATATATATAATTATATATATATGTGTAAAAAAGGATATATGCAGTGTTATCTTCATTTTAGATGTCAAAAAGGTCTCTCTCTCTCTCTCTCTTTCCTCTCTCCTCCCTTTCTCTCTTTCCTCTTTTTCTCTTTCCTCTCCCCTTCTCTTTCTTTCTTTCCTCTCCCTCTATCTCTCTTTCCTCCCCCTCTTTTTTCTCTTTCCTCTCCCTCTTTCTCTTTCTCTCTTTCCTCTCTCCCTCTTTCTCTCTTTCCTTTCTCCCTCTCTCTTTCCTCTCTCTCTCTCTCTCTCTCTCTCCAGGTGAGCAGAGAGAGAGAGAATGAAAGGCAGATGGCGCTGAAAGGGCGGGGAGGGGGAGGGGGCAGGATGGGAGGCAGCGACTCCGGTGGTGGCGGCGGCCCGGTGGCGGCCATTGCAGCACTGTTGGGGGTCCCCGCTGCGCCCAGCCTGGCTGCCACCCCGCCTGGCCGCCGCCCCCCGCGTCCTCGGTCACTTCGCCATCGCAAGAGGAGGGCGCCAAGGGGACGCTGCTATCCCTGCAGCGCAGGTGCACCATGGGCGGCCGTGCCGGCAAAGGGGGCTCCAACAGGGAGTGCCACTGCGGGGACGAGGAGGGTCCTGACCCGCCACCAGCCCCGTCACCCTTGCAGCCCAAGGTCTCCTTCTCCTGCAGCACCGAGGGCAGTGGCGGTGGCTCCCCGAAAGCAGCCGAGGAAGGCGCCACCAATGGGGCTGAGCGGCAGAGAGCCCCGCAGCAGCCAGGCGAGCTTCATGCAGCGGCAGTTCAGCGTGATGCTCCAGCCGGGCGTCAACAAGTTCTTGCGACTGGCAGCGGTGGTGGCAGTGGCAGCGGGAGGACGGCGAAGGGGCGTGGCTGCTTGGTCACCGCCGTCTCTCTGGCCTCACTCAACGCGACTGGTAGCGGTGGCGGTGGCAGCGGGAGGACTGCCAAGAGGTGCCACACAGCAGGTGGGAAAAGGGCTGGCAGGTGCGGCGGGGGAATCTCTCGAAAGAGGCCACAGAGATCCGCTGCCCGTGAGACAGCCGAAAGGCATGGGCCGAGAGGGGAAGCTTCCAAGACCCCTGCCGATCTCCCCCGGGCTAGCAGAGATGGTGGCCAAGCAGGGCAAGGGGAGACCCGCCGGGCAGGGAAGAGGCACCCCAAGACTGGCTGCCCCCACCCGCGGCTCCTTACCCAGGTTCTGCCTCCGGAGGACTGTGAAGGGACACCTTTCCAGCAATCCTCCTGGCTCTTCTTCCGCTGCCAAGTGCAGTCCGAAGAAGGAAAGAGGCTTGTGGGCAGCCCCACAAACCAAAGAAGTTCAACCAATCAATTCAAACTTCGCGAGTTTTTTTTTTCATGAGAAGTTTGAATTGATTGGTTGAACTTTTTTAGTCCCATTTTTTTTTTCGGACTGCACATGGCGGCGGACAGGGAGCCGCAGGAGATGGCTGAAAGAGCCACATGCGGCTCCGGAGCCACGGGTTGCCGACCCATGACTTAGAGGGACATGATCTGCAACTGGGTTGGCATGCGTTCTTGTGGTATGGGAAAAATAAAGTACATAAATATTTTCAAAACCACGCCATAAGGAATGTACTACTTCCAGAGTGGGAGAGAATTAAACACAAAATTTATACGAAAATACCTGAGTGGCTTTCAACAATGGAAGCGTTTGCTTACCCAAATTTAATTAACTATGATAAACTTGTTACTTACAAAGACATTTTGGAGAAGGACGGAAAACTTAAAGACAGGCAAGTTCTTCAACAACAAGGTATTGTCTTAACATGTTGGTCTTATTTGCAAATCCAAACAAGATATGAAAAAGATGCAAAATCAATGGGATTTTATAAAGAACAGACATTACTTGATAAAACACTTTTGAAAACGGATGAAAACCTGATCAAGAAACTCTATAAGTTTCTGCTAAGTTGGAAGATGGAAGAAGAACAAGTAAAAGAAACAATGATAGTGTGAGCAAAATTTTTTGGATATTCTATATACTTAGAAGACTGGCAAAAGCTTTGGGATAGAAATATTAGACTTACTAAAGCAGCTTCATGCAAAGAAAATTTATAGAAAATGTTTTATAGATGGCATATGACACCAGTTAGATTAGCGAAAATGTTTAAAAATATATCGAATATGTGTTGGAAATGTAAACAAAAACCAGGTACTTATTATCATATGTGGTGGATATGTCCTAATGCAAAGAAATTTTGGTTTAAGATCCATATATGGCTAGAAAAGATGACTAAAATACAAATAGAATTTAAGCCAGAACTGTTTTTGTTAGGAATATTAGGACTTAATTATGGAAAAGAGAATGAATATTTAATATTATATGTATTGACAGCTGCGAGAATAGTATTTACCCAATTTTGGAAAAATGAAAACCTACCACCTGACCAGATTATAATCACGAAAATCCTAGAATGTGCAGAAATGGATAGATTAACTTTAGAGATTAAAGAAAAAGAAGATTCAGTTTATTTTAAAACATGGGAAAAAATTTATCAATGGTTAGCAACACGATAGAGCGAGAAAGGATGGTGAAATTTAACAGGATGAATGATATTTATTGACTAAACTTTACTTTTATGATTATTGTTATTATCAGTGACTATAACTGTTTAGTATTATATTAATTACTGTCATTTAATATTTGTACCCAGACGATAGTCTGCTTGCTAAAGCGTTGAATTTTTGTTGGGGGTAACCTCACTACTGTATTTATCCCTACACTTATCCCAACCCCATTCCCCAACCCCATCCAATATCCATACCGACCTTATCCCTTCCCTACCCTTATAAAACTTAATAAAACACACACACACACACACACATATAAGAATCAATAGCTCTACATGCACACAAAAAAAGATAGAGCTCTATATGGAGAGCATAACAGAAGCATTAAACTATTCCAGTGTTATAACAGCTGAATCCAGTTTTATCTGCACATTCTATATTTTCCTCTCAGTCTTATTGCACAATTGTAATAGGTGCCTTTCAAAGGTACAGTCAAAACCTGCCTGTAGATACAAAAACCAATCAATCTGGAGAATTTGGAAATCTATTTCTGGGGTGATCGCAGGATAGTGCTATCTCAAAAATAACGACATGCATGCAGGTAGTCCTCATTTAATGTCCACTTGTTCACTGGCTGTTTGAAGTTACAACAGTGCTGAAGAACTTACAACTGTCCTTGTAGTTGTGGCCATCACAGCAGCCCTATGGTCAGGTTAATGTGGGTCAGGTACTTCCAACTGGCTTGCAATTATATCTCAGCATCCTGCTATTATGTGACCGCCATTTGCAATCTTCATTGCTGGCTTCTAACAAATGTTAATAGGGAAGCCACCAGGAGGTTGCAAATGGTGATCATGTGATTGAGGGATGCTACAACCATTCAGGATTCATCTAAAGATGGCAATTGGGACTGCAGGAACTGTTCTTATAAGTCAGGGGTCTTCAAACATGGTCCTTTTATGATTTGCGTGCCTGGCTGAGGAATTCTGGGAGTTGAAATCCACAATCATAAAAGGGCCAAGTGTGAAGACCCCTGTTATAAGTTGTTGTGGTCATGTGACAATGAATTATGGCCACATCAGTTACACTGAATTTGCTGGTCCAAGTTACTGTTGATAAGCAAATATTGTCTACAGAAGTGTCACTATCACATATTTGTGTTCTGAAGTCTGATTCAAATACACAATAGAAGGATTGACCAACGTGTCATTTGCTCCATTTATGCCTCCTGCAGATCCTCCTGTCCACCCTCCACTTCCCCCCCCCCCATGTTAACCTGCTGCATCAATTCCCCCCCCCCCAAATCAAGAGACAGAAACCAGATAGACACACATCTTACAGAGCTNGCCAAGTTCCAAAAGGGCCCCATGTCTTGCTTCGCCAACCTGCTACAAACCAAGTCAATAGCATGAGAATTCCTGAAGTAGAAAATATGAATGTCAAGAGCTGCCATGAGGGTCGGTCATTTGGGATGTAATTTTGGAGTTCCAAATTCCGAGGCCAGTATGGGTGGTGGACAACATCGGGTTTTGCTTCCAGAACCATAGTGGGTTGAGAAAGTGTGAGTTGAGCCAGTGAAAAAGGCAAGGGCTTCTTCTGGTAGAAAATGACCCACCTGCATTAAATACAGAGAACTAGTTAAGCACAACTTATTATCAGATTCTTTCAGTTTGACAGCTGACAAAATAGAAACAGAACTTATCCTAAAATCTGAACATACAAATACACGTATATACATATGTTGTAATAAACAGTTGTTTTTATACCTATCCCGGAGTTCGATGATTTTTACACTTTTGATATGTATACACTCGGGATTCGCATTTATATATATATATATGTTCAATATATATATGTTCAATAATATCCTTGAAGATGTGACTCCTGGGTAAATGTGGGAGCTGGGAGCTCCCAGCGAAATGTGGGATGCTGGGAGCTCCCAGCGAAAGCTTGGTTTTAAATTAAAGTTTTAAACTTTTTTACTCTCCTGGTGATCGTGAGTTTTTATCTATTTTATACTATATATATATATATATATATATACACACACATACATACACATACATACACATACATACATACATACAATATATATACATACATATATGTTAAATTTAGATTTGTCTGACAAAGAATTAAAGGGAGACTAGTATAGCTATTTCGAGCTATTTAGTTCTCATCAGCTAGCCATACTTTATGTCCGTCCCATATTTGGGTAGACCAGATGCTCTGTTAGACTGGTTTCACCAGAAACGCTTAATATACAATACATATATATACACAGGGCTTTTTTTCTCATAGAATGCCCAGGACGGAGTTCCGGCACCTTTTTTGGATGGAACCTTGTAGGGTAGGCAAGGCGGGTTATATGATGTGTGTGTGTTCCGGCACCTTTTTTTTTTTTTTTAGAAAAAAAGCACTGTATATATAATATACATATATACATATATATACACAGGGCTTTTTTGCAGCGTTCCGGCACTTTTTTTTGAACGGAAGAACTGGTTCCTTCTAAGCTGCCAGCGTGAGTACAGGTATGGCTGCAGAGCAATTTTATGGACTCCCAGTGGCCCGATACGGGCTCTGGAGGCCTGGAAAAGGCCTCTGCTGCCCGGATCTATGGCTGCAGAGTGATTTCGCGCCCCCCCCATGGCCGATCCAGGGTCCGGAGGCCTTTTCCAGGCCTCCGGAGCCCGGATCCATGGCCGTGGAGCAATTTTGCAGCCCCCCCAGTGGCCCAATCAAGTCTCTGGAGGTCTTTTCCAGGCTTTCCACCTTCTAAAGAACTTCAAAGCAATACCTCCCAATATCCAGTGTCATCCATGCACCCAAAGTGGCCATTTTATGAGAGTCTTTGTAACTTTTTTTTTTTTAGAATTGAGAGGAATCTGCATGTTAATAGACATTTACAGCAACATTATTCAGTCGCTGTTAGAAACCTAACAGTTTACTGAGACTTCTGGTTTGCCAACGCAGACGCTGGAAGGCGAGCTCCGTCTTCCACGTCTGATTTCGCACCGCTGGGGGACCCTGGAAAGGATTGAAAGTAGCCCTACCGCTCGATCTGGGGCAGCCCTCCAAACTGGTGGACGAAAGATTGGCCATAAAAATATGGCCCATCACTAGGCTGCAGACAGCCGAAGTCAAACTTACTACCAGGCACCTATAAAGCAGCACGGATGAGACTGGGTGAGATCTGAACCTCTCTTCAATCCTAACTATTTTTTCTACCTGTATAAGCTGCCCAAAGTATTTTCCCCTCTGTGGAGAGAGGGGAGGGAAATTCTATCCCACCCCCTAAAAACAGCAGTGACTGACTATCCAGGGGAGTTTAAAACGCTGAAAGAATAACTGGATTTCGATCTTTCTAAAATTTGAGGACTAAAAGATTTCTTATTCTTATTGAAGATTTGGGTTTTTACTTACAAAAAAGAAGTAAAATTGGAAAAAAGGATTATAAAAATTTTGGACTTAAAAAAATCTTAAACAGTATGGGCGACATCTTGTGGTTACACCTGATATTACAACTTGCTATTGTCTAAAAGAGACTTGGCTTGAAGCCCAGACTATAGATAAGACTTTTGCAACCTTGGCAGATATCAGCTGTGAGAAGCCCAGCTGTGTTCTATACTCAGTGACAAAATTATTTTCATTCTCTGATTGTAAAGCTTTTAATTTAACACACACTAAGAGAACATGGATGAAGATCAGGAACAGATTCTCTTTATGTTGAAAGCAATTTATGAAACTATTCTTACAGCTACTGATGAAATAAGAAGCTACAGAAAAGAACAAGATGTCAGCCTAAATATAAGAACCCAAACTGATTACAACTAAAGAATCAACTACATAGAATATAATAGAAAAAGTGGAACAGTCAAATACTATGATAGAAGATTCAACTGATCAACAAACACAGTTAACGGAAAACCCAGAAAAGGGACTGACAACATTGAAAATGGAAAACTTTCTATATAAACCAGAAGAAACCTGAGGATCAAGAACAGACCCAAGGGAAGATAAACATTTCAGGACAACTACGCCAAGATGGAAAAATAGATGATTTGTTAGCCCTTCCAAAAAAATGGCGACTGGATGGCCTCTTTTATCTCAAACAATATATACAGAGGGAGATCTATTTGATGACTTAAAAGCATGGATATGGAAGGCGAGTTGGCAAAGAAAGAAAGCTAGAATAAGGCTGAAGAAAATTGGGGTTTTGACTTATTAGTGAGAATTAAAATAGAATATACTCAAACAGACAAGATGTGTACTTTGAATACTAGATTTTGTTATGAACTGAGATAAAGAAAAATTTGGTCATTTAAAACTTGGAAGTATAAATATTAAAAGTTAAATTTGAANTTCCAAGTTAATTGGAAGATGTGAACCATGACCCCAAAATAGGGGAGGGAAAAATGCCTGGAATGTAATGCAACGGAAAAGAATCTCAGATCTAAGCATTTCCACCATGCCGTACTGACATCTCTGTAACCTTAATAAATGCTTTTAGGATAAAAATATGCCTGAAAGTCCTTTTAAGTGTTTCATTAATCAGACACGTGACAAACTGTACTAGTTTAAATATGAGATAGACATTAAAAGAAGAGGAAGTATTTGATGTTGAAACAAGAGAAATTTTGGTTACTAAATTTAAGATATTTGGAAATTAATAGAAAATAAGAATGTTATACTGTATTATTAATTAGATGATGTAAGATGGTGAGAAATAGAATATATTCAAATAGATAAGACGTGTATCCTGAATATTAGACTTTGTGATCAATTGTGATAAAGGGAACTTTGGTTACTTAAAACTTGGAAACTATAAATATTAAAGGTTAAATTTAAATATTAATGGGAAACTAAAATTTGGGAAAAACTAATTAGGACATTGTCTATAAAGACTGAATGTTAAAATAACCAGGATATGTATAAGCTAAAAATTATTGATAAATGTAAGAATGTTATTTTTATTTCATTGATATAATAAGAATTGTATTATTTTAAACATGAGACAGTAAATACTAAGGGGAAAAGAGAGGAACTGTTTAATGTGGTAGTTTGAGACTTGTACTAAAGATACTTGTATGTCACTGAATTATTAACTCAGCCGCCACATTGCTTTTGACAATCTTACACCCCCCCCCAATTATCCTTCGGTTTCAATTTGAGACAAGGAAAGAAAAGTCTTTTTCACGACTTTTTTTTTTTCTGTAGTAGAAGATTCTTGCCTTCGCTTTCTCCGTTCTGAGATTTAGAAACTGCACCCATCATACCAACTACGGAGGAGAGCCCTGAATTTTGGACTCAAAAGCAAATCAGGAGGATGGTCTTACCAGGACCTTGTGCAAAAAAAACCCTAATACCACGGGCTGTAATGAGGCACTCTGCAAATACAGTATATAAAAGATTTGTGCCCCTAAACACAACATCTATCCCATATAATCCTTGACCATAAGAGAAACACTACAAAATCTATAAATCAACCAGGAAATCTTACATGCAGGTCAGTTTTTCAGATAACAAAAATTTTATCTCAAACCTTACCCAACGTAGCTTGCAAAACTTCTGCACCAAACGCTTCTCATCCGTTCCCTAAATCCTCCCAATAAATCCAGTAGCACCCTCGGCCAGTATGGCAACAGACAGGTAAGCCAGCCAATCAACGTCTGCAACGACAAAGGCAGGGCTCTTATAGGAGTTTCGTTTTCTTTACCCGCCCAACTGGCAAATCGATTGGTGGAAGGTGGCTGAGGCTATGTGGGTTCATACATAGTCTTCACTGCCTTCTCGCATCGTTTTTCTGATCAGTTGTGTATCATTTACTTACTACTTATCTAAAAAATCTATATAATCGCCCACTTACTCAAGGAATTATAACTCAGGGTTCAAGTAGCCATGGTTTATTGAATAAACTACCATGGCTGGGTGCAATATATATGTTGAAGGCACACCTCATTGGCTATATTGAAACCAGAGTAGCTCTGATTTCTCAGAGACTTCTTATAGCTCAGTTCTATTATCATCTTAATCACAGGTAATACTGCAAGCTGTTGTACTTCCTCCCTCTCCCCTCTCTCCCAGCAATCACATCAAAGAACCCAGCCATCTTTTACACAGTTGTAATCCTTAGAGGCTAAGGGTTCAGGGCTCAAACAGACAAGCAATTTAAAAAAAGAAGAGAGGAAAATCTGCACAGCTCAGTCAGGGCATATGAATTGCAAATCACCTGAGGGGGGCTGGTTCCCTCCCCTTTGGAATTTGCTGGAAGTTGTTCCTGCAAAGTTTTAGTGACCCAGGGCAAGAATCAGGCTGGAGCTTTACTGAAGGTCAGTGAAAGAGATAAACTCAATGTGATTCTGAACAGTGTGTGTGTGTGTGTGTGTGTGTGTGTGCGTGTGTGCGCGCGCGCAGCTACTAATACAAAACAGGCAATACAAACATTCTGGATAAATTTTCCCTCCCACCAGAAAAAAGTCCAAGGTGTTCAGTACTTGCTGTGCCAACTATTCCCAAATGCCTTCACTCCATGAATACATTCAGCTGGCTTATTACAATACAAATGGAGCAAGAAAGAAAACTTTACAATGAGTTTCCACCCTCCCCCCATAGTCTTCCTAGTTTTCTTTTGAGGCTTCACATGGGGATCAATGGCTCTAGGACTTCTTCCTTCCTTTGTAGCTTTTCACAGGCATCTGGGGGAATGGTAGGACTTGGGAAGATGTTCCACTCAGGTTGCGTGGTGGCTTTTTAGTGGATGGCTGGATTCAAAACTCAATTCCATGGCTCAAATGGATGGAGGCAACATCTGGGTCAGTGTACTCTGCTTCCAAAGGTTGGGGGGGGGTCATCTGTCGAGGGCTGAAAGACATGAGAATAAGGTCCCCTCCCTCCTTTCTGGGTGGCCAAACCCCCATGCTTTCCAGGGTCTGCCAATTGAACAGATCCTTTCTGCGGCTAGGAAAGATCAGAGAGAGCAAAATCCAACTGTGATTGGGAAAAAAGGGTCTTCTCACTCTCACACACAAACATACGCACATTTCCTTTGTTCCCCTGGGCTTTAAAGTTAAAATTTAGAGATACTCACTTTCACCTTCTTTCCAAAGCAGCCCTTGAGCTCAAACCCAAAACTCCCTTTGCTACCCTGGCTCCACATGGGCAGGGCCTGGGAAACCCATCCACAGACACAAGGGGTCTGCTGCCGGCAAGATGGGGCTTACCAGTCTCAATCCATTGGAGAGGTTAGCTTGGAGTCCCATTTGGGGTGCCAAATTGTTGGAAGAAAAGTCTTCATCCTGGTTCATCCAAGCTGGGAATAAACATGGCAACTGCTTTGGGAAGAAGGCTATAGTTTATTGGAGAGGACAGCCAGACAGGCAGATGGTTCTGGCAGCAAGAGAAGTGAAAAAAGGACTGAGCACATGTAGGAAGTTGATTTTTATATTCTCTGGAGCCTTTTGTTTGGAGTTATTTCCTGTTCCTGTTTTGAGGCTATTTCCTGTGTTATATATTCTGACCTGAGTTTGGGTGTGCCTTTTGGCCTTTGTGAGTTAATCCTACCATGTCCTGTCCCAGGTGGGGTATGCAGATTTTAGGTCTTTGTCTTCTTAATCTCCTAACTCCCTGGATTTACATCTGCATCTCTATAGAACTGGTTTCTGCTTGGGGAAGGGAGACCTGGGGCTATTAAGAAAACTGGGCATGCTTTTCTGTCTCTTTAAGATCCTTTGAGGAAATACATTTTTTGCCCTTTTTAATATTTCCTTTTCTGAGTGGCTGACTTCCCACAGCAACAATAAAAAATTGGTTTGTCACTTTGTTCTGAGTTGTTTGTTCAACTTCCCAGTTGCCCTAGCACTCTTTTGGAAACCCTAATTTTAGTAGTAAACGAGTTCAACATTCCTTAGCTTTGTCTGTTGTCAGCTAAGCCTGACAAATGCCATCAAATTTGTGTCAACATTAAAATAATGAAGATTTGAAAAACCCATAGTTACAATAGTCTGCTATCATTCACACAGTGGCCAGGTTCATACATTCTAGTAAAGATGTGGTTCTCAACTTTTCATATCTTAAACAGTCTATCAAGTAAGTCAAGTCTCACCATGAAAGAAACAAGGGTCCAATGAAAGGCATTTATAATTCTGGCTATCCAGGCAATGTTTTCATTTACAGCAGGTTTTAAATGCTTCAGATTTCTGGTTTTATCCTAGGCCTGCTAATCACTCCCACCCAGCCTCAGTGGGAGTTGTAGTCCATGGTATATAGAGAACATCTGATTGGGAAAGTCTGAAACTTAAAACATCCTTTGATTATACAATCCGGGACTTTAAAAATACCTGTAGCGCTGAGTTGTATGTAAAATGCAGCTTAGACATCCATTAGTGAAGTCTCCCTTGGTCTATGCAGTTCTCATGGCTATGAAAGAATCAGAATAGAGCTGGAAGGGACCTTGGAGGACTTCTAGTCCAGCCCCCCCACTCAAGCAGGAGATCCTATACCATTTCAGCCAAGTGACCATCCAATCTCTTCTTTAAAACTTCCAGTGATGAAGCACCCACAACGTCTGAAGGCAAGCTGTCCCACTGGTTGATTGTCCTCGCTATTAGGAAGTTTCTCCTTAATTCCAGGTTCCTTATCTTCTTCTGTAGATTTTTCTACAGAGGGTCAAAATAAAAGTGCTTGCCTCTTGCGTAGATCCAAACTGTGTGAAAAACCTTGTCTGGACATCCCCCACTTGAAAATGCTGCTCCTGCTCTCATATTTGTTGCAACTTTTATTTTGAATTTTATTCTCAAGCCGGCTTCTCTCCCCTCCGGAGGTACAAATAATATCATGCTTTTTCGCAACATTCTTTGGGTTTCCATTTCCGGCTCCCATATCGTTGCTCCTGAAGCCGTAATTACATAATCTTTTTCTGCCTGTTCGCAAGTGTTTTGGAGAAATACAAATCACCCGCCTCTTTCCGACCTTCTCAAGATGGAGGAGACGTCACTCTGCTCGCATAGTCAGGCTCATTTCGACCGACTCACTTCTTCCGTCCAATCACATTGCAGTTCAGATCTTCTGGGCTGGGCGTATTAGCCTTTCGAGCTCGGATTGGTGAGTTCGGCACCATGGAAGAAAGGCGGGAAGTTCTAAGAACGATTAAATCGTCCGTGGATGGTTGGGGTTGGAGAAACGATGGAAGCGGAAGCGGCCACGGTGGAGTAAGTACATGTTATCTCTTTCGCATGGAGATAGAAACACGGTTCCCTATTTTCCTATACCGCAGGGATGCATTTTACCCGAAGTAGCAAAATCAGAAGGTGCCTAGAGCAAATGCTTTTGCAACCTTGGCAACTTTTAAGATATGTGGATTTCGACTCCCAGAATTCCCAGCCAGGAATTCTGGCTAGGAATTCTGGGAGTTGAAGTCCAACATCTGGAAGTTCCCAAAGTTGAGAAACACTGATCTAGAAGATACGATGTAGAAGAGAGGGCGAAAGAGTTAGGTAACTTTAGGTTGTGGGCGTAGGAGGCTTCCTTGCTCCTATGTCTGATTTCCATATATTCCTGCTGCATTTGGCAGTCTTGCTTAGTAAGATTATGGAGTTTGGCACCGAAATATAATTCGAATCACTTCCCTTAGATACGGAGATATTAAAATTCCTAGCTTCAGAATACAGATATGGATTTTAATAACTTTTTAGTTGTTACTTATTGAACTTTAAAAAAAACCCACTTTCCTGTAGAAAAATAAAATTTCTTGGTACCAGTTCCTCCTATTTTTAGAACAGGAAGTATCCCTTAATATTCTTCAATTCTTTAAGATAATTGTGTTCCAGAAGCAAAATAAGCTTACAACCAATATCTCCATTAAAATCTTTATAAAATCTCCTGCGGAAACTGTACATTTTTTGATCAAGCATCATTCATGTTAGCTTTGTTTTGCTTTATTATACTCATCTAATTAAGTTAATATAATGGTCCTTCCATTCTTTATCCTCTAAAAATCACAGCTTTCATATTTTGGTATTCTCTTCTTGCAATAACTTTGGGATTCTTAAGTGGCACAATGAGGTACATGTAGCATTTTGTAAAAATGAGAATAGATTATAAAGGAAAGGAAAACATTTCTTTGATTCTTCCAAACAGCAGTCTTCCAATATTTGAGGAGCTGTCACCCAGAAGAGAGGGGCAGGTTATTCTCCCAAGCATCTGAAGGCAGGACAAGAAGCAACAGATTAAAATTTATCAAGGAAAGATTCAACCTAGAACTAAACAGAAATTTCCTGGCAATGAGATCAATTAATCAGTGGAACAGCTTGCATCCAGAAGTTGTGGCTGCTCCAATACTGGAGGTTTTTAAGAAGAGATTGGACAAACATTTGTCCAGAATGGTATAGAGTCTCCTGCTTGTGCAGGGGGTTGGACTAGAAGACCCCCCCCCCAAGGTCCCTTTCAATTCTATTATTCTGTATTCTGATATTTTTCCAGTTGTGCGTAAAACAGTTTCAGCTACTGCATTTTTTTTTTTTTAGAAAATGCTTTAATCTACTTTTTTAATAGAGTGAGGCTGCCTCAGAAGCTGGCTGGGAGTTTCACAGTGCAGTCACTGGAGAGTGTTAGTTATATTCTGGATTTTCCCTTCAGTTAGAAAGTGGCAAGAGTGACATCTAATGCATGAGAACAGTAGCGGACAATCTGCATGTTTTTTCCAAGCTCTCTTTTTGACTTCCTCAGGTTCCTTTGGCCATAATTACTGAAAACTAACAGCACATTTTTCTGCCATATTAAGATAGAAATGCGTGAGAACACACTACAGTTTTAAGTCCTCAAGTAGAAATCCTGCCTCACCCTCATGTGTGATGAGGCCCCATACACACTATATGGCCTTTGTCTCCATGTGTTAAGGATGGTGATTGGCCACTAAACTATAGTCAGTATGGAGAATCCTCATAGCAGATAAGTCATGTAAAAGTGTTTTTAAGAGATTTAAAGACTTGGAAATGACTATTTTCTGTATATCATGGTTGTTTATGTCCTCTTCAGGCTTCTATCTCAGATCAAAGATATTTTAACGTATGAGGATCAAACCACAAGTGAAACAAAATTGGGATTACCGGCCCAGGTCTTGGCTGAGCATTCAGTGGTGAGCAATAGCCTCATTTTTCTTTAAGATGTTGTCTTCAGTTCTAGATGAATGACTCTGCCCAAGTTTCTTAAGAGCTACTTCCATTCCCACTTTTGTAACATGTTTTCCAGAACACTAGGAAGACTCAGAAGTTGATGTACACCCAACTACAAGTGCTTAAATTCCTTCTGGATTTTCTTGACTCTGCACCTCGCATCCAGGATGCCTCTGACTCTGCTGTTCGTGAGTATCAGGGCTCAGCAGATTACATGCAGTGGTTTAAAAATGCAGTGGTTTAAAAACAGTGTTCTGTTTAAAAATAACATTTTAAAAATGAAGTAGTCCTGCAGAATGGATGGCTCAATCCTTGTTCGATCTTCTAGAATTCCTATCTAGGATTAAAAAAAAAAGGTCTGTTTTCCATGGGGCTGTCTCTTGCGATAATCTCTGTCTCTGTGTCATGTAACATCAGCACTGTTTTCAGAGACAATTTAGGAGGACTAGAAAAGGTTTTGAGCTAGTTGTGTGTACTTTTATTCAACTGGTGTGGGTTCGCATATTGTGCATGGTGATTTAACCCTGACTAAATGAACATCCATCCTTCGTGGAAGTTTGGAAGCATGTCTGTGGGAAGATCCATTCTGGATCACACCAAAGGCCTCTTTAGTTCAGCATTTTGTTTCTTTTTTAAATAAGTATTTTATTGATTTTCTATTATTACAAAACATAAATGGTTAGTAAACAAGCGTGATGTTCGGATACATTTGTTACTCAATGTTGCATCTTAACTTCAGTATAAATCTATCCAATGCTACACACTCCAGTGTTTTCTTTGATTCCCTCTTCTTCCCCTGATGTTTCCATTTTCTCAACATTAAACAAATACAATTCTTACTACTATTTATCTAGCCAAAGGTTTCATTTATACAAACCATCCTAGTGTTTTTATAATTCCCATATAAAAAGAGTACTATTTTAGTTATAAATCATATCTTATTATAAAAATCTATATGTGTTATCTATTCTTTTGTCCATATTCAAGCAAATATTGGCTCATATAATAACCCATCTGATATATCAGATCTTCTGTTTTTTGAATAACTCTAGCTTTCTTTCTTTGCCAGTTAGCTTTCCAGGCCAAAGTAATTAAATTGCCAACATATTCTTCCTTTGTTTTTGTAAATACTGCTTGGAATGGGAAAAACAATTTTAAGTACGGTAGGATATTTTTGAGGGAGAATTCCGCCCAGTTGTATTCATTAAACAGCTCCCACTTTCCTTCTCCCTCAGTTTCTCTTTTCATTTTTTGTCCCCCAATTTCTGACATTTCCCCTAACAGCGTTATAATCTGTTTTTTTAAATCGTCTTCCTTATCTTCGGGTATATTTTGAAAACCTAAAGAATAGAGTGCCCTTTCCCTTTCCATTGTTGTAGCTAAGTTGTGCAGATTTTTATTTGTCTGTGCCAAATTATGTTTCCCTTCTTTTATATCTTGTGTTTTTAGATCAATCTCCTCTGGTTCAACTTCTGTTTTCTGACTTGTTCATTCTTTGTAGTTGTTTTCTGGGAACTTTCTAGTTGTGAGTTTAAATTAGAGATTTGCTCATTTATATTATCAAAGTTGTTTTTAATCTCATCATGATTTCTTCTTGCATCTTCTTTATGTGAAATAATTATCTCCTGAATTAATTGTAACATCCTTCTGAAAAATGTTTACTTCTTCTTGAGGCGTCATTCCTACAAATCCTTGGTAAACCTGGCTGGGGGCTTCAGATGGAAGTATTAAGTATGTTTTCCTACTATTTTTAGCTAGATATAAAGGATCTATTTTATTTCCCTGCTCCAGATATTCTATCAGAACTGTTGTGATACCCGCATACTAATCTTGTCTTATACCACCAATCTTAATGTCCATAAAACAAAGTCTCATCTGATTCTTCTGGTCTTTATATACAGCCTTTATAATCCAATAAATTCCAGGATATAAATCCACCACAGAAAGCAATATTTTGTAGTAGTCCTTCTGCTCAGGTGTTCAAAAATTGTCAATCAGCCAAAATTTACAATCCAAGATGTCAAAGTGTTCAAAATGTTCAACCACCCTAAGGGCAATCCAAAAATCTCCCCCAGACAAATGTAGTCAGAAGTCAAATTTTTCTTTCTCTCCAAATAGTTCTTAAGATTAAAAGTCAGAGCTCAGTATATGTTTAAAATCCAAGAAAGTCAACAGGTTTCAAAACAATTAGATTCTCACACTGTAGTAAGTATGCCAAAATATTTTTCTCTGTTGCCAGCTGTTCTCTGTTGAGTTAAAAGTCACCAAACTACAAAGAAAGTGGGTTATTATCTGTTTCCAGGCTTCCTGTGAGGTCTGTATTGATCATTGCAGCTGTGGTGCTTTACTCTAGTCCACCACTAGATGTCATTCAATATCCATTTTCTGACTCTTAAAATAGAAGGTTGGTTTCTTATATTTCACCCCAGTATTTTTTCAAAGAGAAAATCTTAACAATTTTCTCAGTTCTCAAAATTGTCAAAACTATAGCTTTGTATTACTTCCACTTGAATGTTAAATGTTTCTGTCCCCCATATATAAAAAAAATTTAAACGGCGCTTCCGTTCCTCTGGAAGAATGGGGCTGCAATCCCCTTCCTTCTCGCATTTGGAGATTTTTAGCTTCTTGGGAGCCTTTTCCAGGAAATCCAGTTGTAAAATAGTAAAGAAAGGATCAAGATTGTCACCCATTTCCAAACACGCTATTTACGATCTGCTGATTAGTGCTTCTTTCTTCAGTTGTTAATAGCTGGAGACTGGACACAGAAGTGCAGCCAGTCTTTCCCCTGCTGGTTTGGAGGGATTTCCTCCGATCAAATGGATCAACTGCGGTCTCTCTGTGATCGACGAGACACCCCTCCTTCTTCATCACATCTTTGGGGTGATTTTAGGCCCTTTTAGGGCCCCCTGCAGGGCGAAATCAGGCACGGAACGCAGAGCCCTGCCTTCCTGTGTCTGTATTGCTACGACATCAAACCGGAACTCAGCATTTTGTTTCTTTGCTGGTCAGTCAAATCCTTTTGTGAAGTCCCAAGCAAACAAAAGAGCAGTAGTATCCTGCACAGCAAATTGAGAAATGTACTGCTTCTGTTACTAGAAATAATAATATGGAACTACCATGACAGGCCTTAATTAGCACCATCTTATTAAGAATATTATTTTCCACCAATGTATCTTCTTGGTTATGGGTAGTTTGAAAATCCCAGCTGACATCTGGATTCTCCTGGGATACGTCAGGCTCAAAAACAGATTGTGGTCTCTTGTAGGGAAAGAGATGGAAGAAGCCAAAAAACAATGGAAGGCGCTCAAAGCCGATTACCAGCAGCAGGTGGAGGCTATCAAGGGGGCTGTGCCTCAGATACTGGCCAAACAGCAGGAGGTACAGAGCCGGGCTCGGCTTTTGGAGGAGGCTCTACAATGCTACCAAGCAAAGGTTCTTTTCTGACTTGGGAGTAATATTGGGGGGATCGATAATTGAGGTTCAGAGTGGTGGTCAAACATTTGCCAGCACCCAAGTTATCAAGAATATTTAAGCACTGTATAGCTGTATCAATATATATATATATATATATATCAATATATAACGAGGAACAAAAAACGTGAACACCAGGAAAATTTAAAAACTATAAAAGTTTTAATAAGTTAAAATCCTAGCTTTCGCTAGCCACTGCCAGCATCATCAGGGATCAATCTAGGTCAATATCAATATATATATATATATATATCAATATATATCTCAATATATCTATCTATCTATCTATCTATCTATCTATCTATCTATCTATCTATCTATCTATCTTAATATATATCAATATCTCAATATATATATATATACATCTCAATATTTGTTTTCTGAGGTTTTCGCGGGTGTTTGTATGTAGGTCTTTAGTTATTCGGGTTTTCTCCCGCGTAGAATTAGAAGTGTCTTGGCGACGTTTCGACGAAGTCACATTCGTCATCTTCAGGCTGGTGTCTTCAGCTTCGTGCTTCTGGGAGTAGTGTGTGTGATCGCAGCTGTTTCTTCCTTTTAACTGCCAGTGNCTGCTGCTCGTTTGCTGATAGCCCAAAATTGGAAGAGCCCAATTCTGCCTACAATGGAAGACTGGAGATTGAAAGTTTCGAATCTTGCTGAAATGGCAAAGATTTCGGCTTATTTGAAGAATTACTCGAATGAACAATTTTTATCAATATGGAGAAGATGGATTGTTTATATTCAAAAGAAGCATAGAGTGGTAGAATACAACTTAGGTTTTTAGATTATTCTTTATTTCGTTTATTCTTTCTATCTTTTCATGTAGATTAAGATATTTTGTGGAGTTAGAGATATTAGTATTTGTTTATTTATATATGAATATTATCCTGGGATTAGGTTTGGGAAGTCCGGGGGGGATTTTACTTGTTTTTGTGTTTATCTATCTTTATGATTGTTTTTTATGATGAAAAAATAATAAAATTTCTTTGGAAAAAAAAACGTCGCCAGGATACTTCCAATTTTACGCGGGAGAGAACCCAAATGACCAAAGTGTCACAAATTGTGAGACCACCAGGAGGTTAAATACTACAAAAGTTTATTACTATTAAAACATTAAAACACCTAGCTTTCGCCGGCCTCCTGCCGGCTTCGTCAGGGTGACTAGCCATCAGTGGGGTAGCTGTTTTTATAGGAACGGTGCCTTTTGCACCCGGCTCCTAGATCTCGTGACCGGGCCCCGGTAATCCTCTTGCGTTGAATTCTTAGTTGTCCTTCCGCATACTGCTACGCTCCTAACTTTCTCTTTCCCACCCCTTTTCCTTTCTTGCCTTGTTTGTTCATCAGGGGAGGGGGGGGAGGCATCCCTCCATCCAGGGCATCGCTTTGCTGTTTATTACCTCCTTTCCTCTTTCCAGTTGCCTGCGGTCTCACCTTCTTCCTCTCTTCCTTCTTTCCCGTGGTGCTATCTAACTCCTTTGTCACTCGTATTCCCACCACTCTCATCACTCCCTCGTTCTCATCCTCAAACTCTCTCCTCTCTTCCTTCTTCCTCCCCCCTCCACCTTCCTGTCGTGCACTCCCCCCATTCTCAATCTCCGTATCACCTTTCCACAACCTTTCCCATTCCCTCCTCTCCGCATATGGCAGAAACTGGACATAGATTTGATTTCAATGATGTAAGGGTGGTTGCCAGCGACAGTACAAGGAGTGGTAGACTACTAAAAGAGGCTTGGTTCTCGGACGATGAATCTATCAATCGACATATAGAGCTGTGCCCCGCACATCTAGCGCTGAGAGCATGGGAGAGAAAAACCAAACTGCCCCGAAGGGAACGACCCAATGATATGGTCCATCAATGGGAAGGAGAAATTGAGGAGAGAGAGATCCCCCATCTGTCACATACAACTGACAATCATGAGAATAATGGACAACAACTTGGAAACCTGCACGCTGCATGGGTAGATAAGCGCTCTCCACACACCAAGGAGTCTACCATCAGTGAGCAAACCATTGGCATTAAAAAGCCAGTTCACGATGACAAGGGCCCCTTAAGCCATATGGGGAGTACAGAAGAGATATTGTTACCATCACATGCCGACGTACGAGGAGATTACCACCGGAAAGAACTGCCATATGGAGTGAGTAACATCTTACATGTATCGAACTCTCCATACCCCCCGACGCACTGTACACAATTAGGAAGAACCCCACATGTCTTAGAGGACACATGCAAAGAGAGCACATACAACTGCCCCACCTCTGGAGCATGCATGGGTTTTCAAGACGCCATGCCAAAGGCCCACGTAAAGGAAAGAACGACCTATGGAGGAATGCTTGGACTGGAGAAGGACTACAGCCACCCCACTCCCGAGACAACTGTGTATCCCCATGGCATGACATCTAGGACCGCTGTGGAAAGAAGAATGATCAGCGGAGAAGCGACTACATCGAAGAACGACTGCAGCCACCCCCTTTGGGGAACAATCACATGCTCCCGCAGTGCAGCGCTTAAGACTAATATGGAAGGAAGAGCGACCGATGGAGGGGAGTCTATAGCGAAGAATGATAATAATCATCCTGCCCCGGGAGCGATCACACGCTCCCGAAGCATAGCACTAAGACCCAGTACAGAGGGAGGAAAGACCGATGGAAGAACATTCGGACAGAGCTCCAAACAGAGCTCCAAAGAGGGGGAGGGCAAACGAAGCGCAGTCATTGAAACTATGGGGGAGGAGAAAAGACAAAATGCAGTACGTCACAGCAGAGAGAATGATAGTAATAGACACGGGCATGGAGCGAGTGAGGGGAAAGAGAAGGAAAGTGTAGATATGAAATATAAGAATAGAATGGGAGAGCAGCTTGGGGATGTGAGAAGTACAGCTGACCAGAACGAAGTCAGACATGGGCATAGAGAGTGTGGGGAGAGTGGTGAACCCACAGATATAAGGCACCCTAAAATACCTAATGGGAAAGAACACCCCATAGGTCTGAGAGCCATAAATGATCGCAACATGATTAAAGACACATCCATCTTGGGAGCAAGGAAAAAGGAATACTCGAGAGTAGGAAAAGCAAGCAGCAGTAATCCAGCCAACACTACAGAAGCCACAACTATAGAGTTGATTGGCCGGCTGGGCCCAGTAACAAGATCTATGAGTCGGGGCGTTAACATCACTTCATCTATAAAGGGGCCCTCCCACTGATCAACATACACCCTGATGACGTTGATAGATATTCAACAAAAGCTAGGTTTTTAAATATTTATTAAAACTTTTTTGGTTTTAACTCTTCCTGGTGTTCTAGTGTCATTGTACAGCTTTTAATATATATATTAAATATATATATTGTAAAAAGAGTAAACTGCAGTATGGCAGTTGAAAATGTCAAGGTGTTCACAATCAGACCAATCTGTCTGAACTCCCTATATATATATATATATATATATATATATATATATAAAACAGCAAAGTGATCACCAGGAAGTATAAAACAATACAGTTTTAATAAATAAAACCTAGCTTTCGATGGCCTAAAACTGCCATCATCGTCAGGGTATAATCAGGATGCTGGGAGAGCTTGCTTATAACTACAGTCATGTCTGCGCACGGCTCCTAGATCTTGTGACAGGTCCCGGCTTGCCAATCCTGGCCTCATCTGCAAACCAACTTAATTCTTCCTTACCTCCTTTACCTACATGTGTGTTGCACCCTCCTCCCTCCTTTTTTGTGTCTGTATCTCAGGTGGGCGTCCTCTGCTTTCCCAGGCTGGAACACGCTCCCATCCTTGGGCTGATTCACCCTTTCATGATCCTTGGTGGCCATTCCATCTCCACCCCTTTGTTTATCATGACTACCCCCACTTTCCCTTCAGTGAAGTCCAGTCCTAGGGATCCTGCATCCACTCACAACTCCCACTGTGTTCTTTCCTTCCATTTCACTGATACCAGTCCTAGGGATCCTGCACCCACTCACAACTTCCACTGTGTTCTTTCCTTTCATTTCACTGATACCAGTCCTAGGGATCCTGCATCCACTCACAACCTCCACTTTGTTCTTTCCTTTCATTTCACTGATACCCGTGCCGTTCCTACCTCCGATGGGGACCTTCCTCCCGTCCCTCCCACCAACACCCAACCCATCACCCAGATCAGTCCGCAGGCTCCGTTGTTCAACTGTGGGGGTGGTGGGCATTCCCATGGGCACCCGTTCCGATACTACATCCGATCGGCAACCTCCCTTCTCTCCTTCTACGGGGCCCAATGCCGTTCCTAGTTTGCCGGTGGCTTTCTCCTCCTCACGCCTTCGCTGCGCTGCTGCCTGGGAGCGCGTTACTGGTCCTATGGTGGAGCGGCTATGGGTGTTAGCCCCTTGCATGTCCTTCGGGGGTGTGGTTATATTGCGCCAGTCCGAACAGGTGCGGTGGCATGGTGGGGGTCTCAAAGATGTTACCTCCCCCTTTCTTGCTGTCTCCACTGTCGTGTCCTGGGCGGGGGGGGGGGTTTGTACGGCCCCTGGGGTGGTAGTCATTCCATCCCCCGGGTGGCGTGCGTACTGTCCTTGCTCCCAAATGCTGGTCATGGTGCGGAGGGCTGTTCAGTAAATCGGGCGGAGGGGCATTGAAATCGATGGGTTCCCTTGCCTGCGACGAGTGTACCTGCCGGTGCTCAACCGAGGGGGCTCCGGACTGTAGGTCTTGCTTCTTTCCAATGCCGGTCTTTTCCGGTGAGTACACAAAGTTTTTGTTAACTAGTCGCTTTCTCCATGGTAATCGAGTACGTGCTTCCCACGCTCTCATCGTTAAGTGCGCTGGGCGCAGGTGTACATGCCGGTTGACCGATCCTTCGCCCGAGAGCCAAGCCTCTTTAAGCAACCTGCCACTCTTCGAAGCATCGGTGGCAATTACCCTCACTCCATCGAAATCAAACTTGTGACCAGACTCCACCATATGAGTTAAAATTTGGGAGTACTGCTCTCCTCTTTTGATCGCAAGTTTATGCTCCTGGACCCTTGTTTTAATTCTTTTTGAAGTTTCCCCCACATAATTTTTATTTATTTATTTATTTGTTTGGATTTTTATCCTGCCCTTCTCCCTACGGACTCAGGGCGGCTGACAGCCTGGTAAAACAAATACAGAAATAAAAATATCCACTTTAAAACCTAATTAAAATGAAATATTTGATGTGGCCTGTATCAATTTAAAATTATTCTTAAAACCCCACTAAAAATTCCCCCTAGGCCAGTCCTGCTTGTTGGAATAGCCATGTCTTAAGGGCGCGGCGGAAGGAAGGGAGATCTGGGATCACCCGGATCTCTGGGGGTAGTTCATTCCAGAGGGTGGGGGCTCCCATCGAGAAGGCCCTCCCCCTGGGAGTCGCCAGCCGGCACTGTCTGGCTGACGGCACCCTGAGGAGACCCACTCTGTGGGGGCGTACCGGCCGATGAGAGGCACTCTGAGGCAGAAGGCGGTCTCGGAGATAATTAATGGGGCAATTACTACAATTGATCTTATACACCACCCCAGACTTCTCAGTGGTGGGCAGCGGGTCTTTGGGTCTCATAACACAGGAGCGTAACGTTCGGTCAGGTCTGTGTGCCACCCTTACATTGTAGGGTGCCAACAGCCTAGCTGTAGCCTCCAAAACGTTACTAATATAGGGGAGAGTAATACGGGTGGCCTGGGACGGTAGCACCCCTGTTTGCAAGTTACTAGGGGGCCTAGCTAGGGTGCCATGGCCTTTGATAAACCCTATGGGGTACCCATTACGCCTACAGGTGCGGAAGAGATGTTTTTTCTCCTCCAGTCTAGCCTTGGCCGTGTTGCAGTGGGAGTCCACCCTTTTAAAGAGCGTTCTAATGCAGCTGACCTTGTGGGCCACCGGATGGTTGCTGTTATAATGTAAAATCCTATCAGTGTGTGTGGGTTTACGGTAGACCTGGGTCCTCAGGGTTCCATCCGGTTGGCGGTGGATCAAAACATCCAAGAACGCCAACCTACCCTGGTGCTCTTCCTCCTCCATAAACTGTATGTCCGCGCACACTGAATTGAGTGCACCCACGAAGTCAGCTTTGCGACTCCTCTTGATAATAACAAAGGTATCGTCGACATAGCGGGCCCAGAACTTAGGGGGGTGCTGAGCCATCGCTATGCGCTCTAATTGCTGCAACACGGCCTCAGCTATGACACTTGAAATGGGAGATCCCATGGGAGTACCCTTTATTTGCTCATACGTGTTGCCCTGGAACGTAAAATATGTTTTTAGGCAGAGACTCAGCAGGTCCACAAGGTCCCCCGGGCGGAGAGAGTCCTGGTACCGTCCTGGTCCCTCCTGAAGAAGGAGGTCCCTGATGGTTGTAATAGCCAGGTCCTGTGGGATAGAGGTGAAGAGGGAGACGACGTCAAAAGACACCATCACCTCATCATCCTCTATCCTCAGGGTCCTGATTCTGTCCAGAAACTCTTCTGCAGATTTAACGGTGGTATGACTATCACTGACAAGGTGGCCAATACGGCAGCTCAGCCACTTGGCCAATCCTGACGTCGGGGTACCACTAAATGACACAATGGGTCTAAGAGGGACCCCTTCCTTGTGGACCTTGGGTAGTCCATGGAACCTGGCTACCGCCGTATCGCTGGGACGTATCCTCATAAGAGTATCATCATCCAGTCTTTTGCTACGTTTCAGGGCATTGAGCACTTTGTTAATGCAGTTCTTGAGGGTCACCATGGGATCCCCATTAACCACTCTGTAGGCAGCTGTATCATTGAGTAGGTCCAACGCTTTACTGATGTAATGCACCCTATCAATAACAACCGTAGTCCTCCCTTTATCTGTTGGCAATATGAGGGTGGCCTCATCCTCCCTGAGTTGGGCTAAAGCCTCCAACTCCTTTCTAGACAAAGTCTAGAGGATCGGTCAACCGGCATGTAGGCCTGCGCCCAGCGCACTTAACGATGAGAGCGTGGGAAGCACATACTCGATTACCATGGAGAAAGCGACTAGTTAACAAAAACTTTGCGCACTCACCGGAAGAGACCGGCATTGGAAAGAAGCAAGACCTACGGTCCGGAGCCCCCTCGGTTGAGCACCAGCAGGTACACTCGTCGCAGGCAAGGGAACCCATCGATTTCAACGCCCCTCCGCCCGATTTACTGAACAGCCCTCCGCACCATGACCAGCATTTGGGAGCAAGGACAGTACGCACGCCACCCGGGGGATGGAATGACTACCACCCCAGGGGCCGTACAACCCCCCCCGCCCAGGACACGACAGTGGAGACAGCAAGAAAGGGGGAGGTAACATCTTTGAGACCCCCACCATGCCACCGCACCTGTTCAGACTGGCGCAATATAACCACACCCCCGAAGGACATGCAAGGGGCTAACACCCGTAGCCGCTTCACCATAGGACCAGTAACGCGCTCCCAGGCAGCAGCGCAGCGAAGGCGTGAGGAGGAGAAAGCCACCGGCAAACTAGGAACGGCATTGGGCCCCGTAGAAGGAGAGAAGGGAGGTTGCCGATCGGATGTAGTATCGGAACGGGTGCCCATGGGAATGCCCACCACCCCCACGGTTGAACAACGGAGCCTGCGGACTGATCTGGGTGATGGGTTGGGTGTTGGTGGGAGGGACGGGAGGAAGGTCCCCATCGGAGGTAGGAACGGCACGGGTATCAGTGAAATGAAAGGAAAGAACACAGTGGAGGTTGTGAGTGGATGCAGGATCCCTAAGACTGGTATCAGTGAAATGGAAGGAAAGAACATAGTGGAGGTTGTGAGTGGATGCAGGATCCCTAGGACTGGTATCAGTGAAATGAAAGGAAAGAACACAGTGGAGGTTGTGAGTGGGTGCAGNGACACAAAAAAGGAGGGAGGAGGGCGGCAACACACATGTAGGTAAAGGAGGTAAGGAAGAATTAACTTGGTTTGCAGATGAGGCCAGGATTGGCCAGCCGGGACCTGTCACAAGATCTAGGAGCCGTGCGCAGACATGACTGTAGTTATAAGCAAGCTCTCCCAGCATCCTGATTATACCCTGACGATGATGGCAGTTTATATATATATATGAATCACTGATTTAAGTGAATATTTAAATTTAAGCTTCAATTAAAAACAGCAATGCTTAAATCAGAGAGCAGAGCTGAAGATGGCAAGCCTGCCTGTTAATTTATTTTCCATTGGAGCTTGTGGTCATTAACTGGAGCCTGTACCCAACTGATTTCCATGATATATATAATCCTTCCGGAGAAGCCTACTTAGGATTCGGTTGTAGAATCCCAACCGGCAGTGGAAATTATTTGCTTATTATCAGTAGACTTCACAAAAATGCTAACTTATATTTTATGCGGTGATGCTAGCTTTGAATAGTCAGAGAAAGGTGAATAATTCATCTGTCTTTCTTGCCAGAAGCAGAAATAAAATCATGTGTGCACATTAGATCACAGGCAAGTTCAGTATGACGGGATGAATGATGGGTCTTTCTATATCTACAGTACAATAAGCATAATGCAGAGTTCCCCAACCTTTCTGGCTTTGCGGATTGGTGGGGAGGGGGGGAGAGGGGATGGTTCTGCGTGAGTGGCAGCCAAGTGCGTGCAGCTCCATTTGTGCAAGCCGCGGGCAAGCATGCACATGCTCACGCAAATGTAATGTACCTGCACGCAGTCACCTGCTGCTCGCACAGGTGGAGAGGCATGCGGGTGCTCGCCCGCCACTTCCGCAGCCCAATTCCGAATGGCTCTAGGGCCGGTAGTGGTCCATGTGCTGGGGGATAATGGATTGTCCCAGCCGATCTACTATCATTCTACTCACTCCATGGCATCCTTGGTGGTCTCTGAGATGGTTTGTTTGCTTGCAGACGCTTCATTAGCCAACGAGGTACAGTAACATAATCAGTGCTCACATTTTGTTATTCAACGAGGAAATATTATCCGTGCTGCTGTTGTAGCACTGGTGAGGTTATCTCACTAGGTAATGAAATCTCTGCCAGCAAACAACCATGCTTGGAGAGCATCAAGGACTCCATTGATCAGCCCTGAGCAGCAGACATTCCCTTCTATGGGATCTACTTATTCTAATTTTGCCTTTCTTTTGTAGAAAGAAGAGATAGAGGAAAAAGCAAGGGCTGCCCAGAAGAGGAACCTGAAAGAACAGGTGGGGCTGTTCAGATAGATTAATTGCATCTCGGTTCTTTCCGAGCAGCCAGTGGAACTCATTGGCTGGTTTTTGCTTCCTGTTGCCCCCACAGGAGCTCTTGAGAGAGCGCCAGCAGCAACTAGAGCAACAGGTGGTTGAATTGCAGGACAGGTTGCAGAAGCAGCAGAAGGAACTGGAATGCTTGCAGGGAGAGGTTGGGGAGCAAGAGAGCCAAGCCAGGATCTGGCAAGAGAAAATGCAGAGGTGAGGAGAGAAATGGAAGAGTTTAATGTTTATTCGTCAAACGAAAATTACAAATTCGAACAAGCAAAATAAAAACATTAAAATGTGACAGGGATGACAGGCACGTTAGTGCACTTGCACGTGCTATTGGACAAAATACAAAATAGGGCATCGGCAATTGCAGATGTATCGCTTTCAGGGATTGTGTGAGGCAATGGGGCAAAAAAATGGAAATCCTGGCGGAAAGGCAAATATATGCATTATTTGATTGTTCATAGCCTTTACAGCTATTTTAGAAAACCCGCTGCATGCAATCTGAATTGCAGATAAAAGCGATCAGTGCTTGAAATTGTGGGAATGTTATCTGCTTTCATTCCAGAAGCCAGAGAAGTTACTAAACAAGGGCGTGAGCTTTATTTCTATAGTTATTTGTAACTGCTCCATTGAACAAAATGGTGTAGCAGATTGCAAAACATGGATTAAAATTTCTGTTTGTTTTAAAAAAAAGGGGGTGGGTGGGTGGGGGAAGAATCCACCTAAGCCCTCCACTGTGAATGATCTTGAGAATTAGCTGTACGTGCTTTTCTTTGTCTCCCTTTCCTATTTTGGACTTTATGTTTTTATTCTTTTATTATTTATCATACCCAGAGTCTCCGATTTCCAATGCCTTTTGGAGAGTTTGCAAGGGGTAAAGGTGATCTGTGTCTCGGAGAATGACATGGAGGTGGAGCTGACTTCTCCACCTCAGCCTGAGATTTCTGCTCCTCATTGTCTGAAGCTGCATTTACACTGGGGGAAGGATGGCGATGTCACTTTGCAGGCAAGAAAAGTGGGGACTGAGTGCTACTGGGCTTAGTGTGATCGGAGCACCATCCTGATCTTTCTCTCTTCTCCATATAGAGTGACAGCCCTTCTTTCCTTCTCCCTGGCGAACTTCCCCTGGGAACTTGCAGCACCATCAAAGGGATCCTCTTGGAGTTGCAGCACAGCTATTCCCAACAAGCACAGCTTTTGGCTGAGATCGAGTTACTGCAGAACTGGTGAGCACCTTCATTTATGTTGCTGCCTTGCTCCTTAGGGCCTAAGGCAGGGGTGTCAAACTGCCGGCCCATCGGCCGGACAAGTCATGCGGAAGCCGCGCCCACCCCATTGCCGGCAATGGCAAACTGTTCCGATACGTTGCGCGGCGTCATGTGACGTCGCGAGTTTGACATGTCTGGCCTAAGGTGATCTGAGGGAAGATTCTGAGCACTGCATGTTGGGAAAAGGGTAAGAGATCCCCCCCAGCCCTTGAAAATTTGCCTGGCTTTTAAAATAATTCCAGCTTCATTCCCAGCTTGGCTTGTAGCAGGTTTTAGCTTCCTCCCAAGGGATTTTCTACTTAAAAAGTGCTGGGTACAAGATTGAGAGAGCGACTCTGCCTTATTCCAGAAATGTGATTTATTTATTGTTTATTTATTGGAGTTTCATCCCACCTTTATTATCTTTTTAATAAATAAGGGAAGAAAGATATATAATACTCCTTCTACCTCCTATTTCCCCCATAACAACCCTATGGGGTGGTTTGGACTGAGAGTATGTGACTGGGCCAAGTCCCCCAGCTGGGTTTCATGCCTATGGCAGGATTAGAACTCACAATCTCCTAGTGTCTAGGCCAGGGGTAGGCAACCTTGGCTCTTTTATGACTTGTGGACTTCAACTCCCAGAATTCCTGAGCTTGGCTCAGGAATTCTGGGAGTTGAAGTCCACGAGTCATAAAAGAGCCAAGGTTGCCTACCCCTGGTCTAGGCCAACACCTTAATCACTATAGCAAACTGGCTTATGGCAAATGCTCCTAGATATGGATATGGATATTCTGCTTTTTTTTTTTTTTTATAAAATGGCCCCCGGGAAATTCACTGACTCTACCTCTCATAAAACACACACAGTTCAAGTGACTGAAGTTAATATCTTTGTTCTGCCTACCAATAAAGTGAGGAAGGAAACGACTGGTTTCAAATAAAGGATACAGAACTTTCATCCCTACTAAGGTTTGCCTAAAATGGGCTTAACTACTGGGGAAATGGGAATTGAATTTCTCCAGAATCCTGGCTCTTGCCATAGGAAGAGGGAGGGAGGAAAAGAGAATGTGGCTGAAGGCAATACTTTATTTCCCAGTATACCTTCCTGTAAAAGAGAACTTGTGCCAGAGTTCTCATGGATCCCCTCTTGATTTTCATTAGGCTTGAAAAATGCCTTCTGGTTTTTGGTTTGTTTTTTTTTTAAAAAAATAGGAGTTTGGCACATTACCAAGCACTGGACTCCAACATCATCTTTCCTTACAACAATGCCTATGAGCCCAGAAGCTTTCTTTGAAAATACAGGGATGGGTGACTGTTTGGAAATAACCTACTGGCTCAGAAAAGGGACAAAAAGAGTCTCAAGAGTATCCTGCCCACAGAGGAGCAAAGAGGGATGGCAGGCAGCTTTTGGATAAATCAGGGCCTCGTAACTGCTTAGATTTCCCTAGCAGCCATCTAGACAAGAGTGGCTTTAGCAGGCTCCCAAAATTTCATAAGTGCTCCCAAATCCAGAAACATTGGGGACCCTTATCTTAAAACACGGGAAAAGGGATTTTGCCATGGCTTCTTAAACTCGGGAAGCCATCAAAAGAGAGGAGGAGTAATTCACTGGGGGGAGGGAGGGGATAAGCATGTTCTGCAGATTTCTGGAAGCATCATTTCTGCCAGGAAAATGGCATTTGGTTGTAGCATAGAACAAAGTTGAGCTCACATCTGCCTTGCCCTCTTTTTCAAGATCCTCTTTTTCTTATTCTTTGTGACTCTCCAGGCCTCTGTGGCAGCTATTGTGCAGCCTCATGTTTTCAGATGGGTTTAAAACACTTGGGAGAGCCAGTCAGGTCCAGTTGTTAAAGCACTGGGCTAGAAACCAGGAGACTGTGATTCTAGTGCTGCCTTGGGTGGGCCCAGAGCCAGGCTAGGTGGCCTTGGGTCAGTCCCTCTCCCTCAGCCTAGGAAGAAAAAGGCAAAGGCAAACCACTGGAGGCTAAAACATATGGAGAACAGTTACAGGAACTGGATATGGCTAGTCTAGTGAAGAGAAGGGCCAGGGGGAGACATGATAGCAGTGTTCCAATATTTGAGGGGCTGGCACAGAGAGGAGGGGGGCAATCTATTTTCCAAAGCACCTAAAGGCCAGACAAGGAAAAACGGATGGAAACTGATCAAGGAGAGATTCAACCTAGAAATAAGGAGAAATTTTCTGACAGTGAGAACAATCAATCAATGGAACAGACTGCCTTCAGAAGTTTTGGGAGCTTCATCATTGGAGGCTTTCAAGAAGAGACTGGATTGCCATGTCAGAAATGGTGTAGGGCCGTGGTGGCGAACCTATGGCACGCGTGCCACAGGTGGCATGCAGAGCCCTCTCTATGGGCACGGGCGCTGTCGCCCCAGTCCTAGGCCTTCAGCTGGGTTTTATAAAACCTTTTTGGTTTAGGCCTCTGTCGCCGTGTGCAAAAAAAAAAAAGGTTCAATCAATCAATTTCAACTTCTCACAGGAAAAAAAAAGATTGCACAAAGTTGGAATTGATTGATTGAACTTTTTACCCCCACTCAGTCTGCCGTTACCACTGCAGCCACACCCACCCAGTGGGCCACACCCACCCAGCACCCGACGATACATAAGTGGGTTTTGGATTGCAGTTTGGGCACTTGGTCTCTAAAAGATTCGCCATCACTGGTGTAGGGTCTCCTGCTTGGGCGGGAGTGTTGGACTAGATGACCTACAAGGTCCCTTCCAATTCTGTTATTCTATTATTATTACTTCTGAAATCTTGTCTAGAAAATTGCAGGGATTAATCCAGGCAGTTGCAGGAGTCAACACTAACTTGAAGGTGCATAACTTAGCAAGAGCAAGAGCAAAGCATGGCTCTATAATACAATATAGACTTGAGGACTCCTGGCATAGCCCCAATTCCATAGAGGTGGTTCTCGACTTACAACAGTTCATTTAGTGACCATTGAAAGTTACAATGGCACTGAAAGAATTGACTTATGACCATTTTAACACGACTGTCGCATCTTCCCCATGATCGCATGAGTCATAGTTACGGTGGTTACCGTATCCCAGGATCACATGATCCCCTTTTTTGACCTTCTGACAAGCCAAGTCAATGGGGAAGCCAGGTTCACTTAACAACCGTGTTACTAACTGAACAACTGCAGAGATTCACTTTACAACTGTGGCAGGAAATGTGTAAAATGGGGCAAAACTCACTTAGCCGTCTTGCTTAGCAACAAAAATGTTGGGCATAATTATGGTCGTAAGCCGAGGACCACCTGTACTTTGAGAATTGCATGTCGTGTATGGGTGCAGTCATGCCATTTTCATGAGGCATACTGTGCTAAGCAGAGACCCTCTTTCTTTCTCCTCTCTTATATTTTAACCCTTTCTCCTCTCTTCCCCCCAGTTTTGCAATTGATTGGCAGCCGGAGAAGAGACTGCTCAGTTACTTGAAGCCGTCATCAACTTGCAGCCTCTTCGTGGAATCAGGATATCCAGCCAGTGGGCAGATTCGTCTTCACTCAGTAAAGACTCAACAAGGCACAGTTGATGTGACTTCCTACAAGGTTAATACACATCTGTCACTGCTGTAACTTCTGGCAAAAGATCAAGGCCTTAACTTGGCCTGGAAATAGATTTCAACTTTAGAAATGTATTTTAGAAATGTAATGGTGAGGGTGAATCCCGTACAGCCTCACCCATTCAGGATTCTTTTGCTTCTGTCTCTGTTGAGGGCGATTCTCTTCGCCTCTGAGTTGCTAGTCATTCAAAAGAAGCAAATCAAGCCCTGAAACCAAGGAGGGGATTGAAATAATAGCCATAGGTATCCTTACGATGCTGAGATTTTTAACGACAGTGATAATTCACTGTGCCAGGGATGGAGAACCCATAACACTTTAAAAAAAATCATAGCAGCCTTTGGCAGCACTGTCTGGATCTGCTCGTCACCGTATTTCCCCAACATCTGGAGGAGCACCGGTTTCCCACTCCTGTTTCAGGCAATCCCGTTTCTGTTTTCCAGTTGTGTTTCTAGATCTTGTCTTAGCACTTTTAGAAGGAGGCCCCAGACCACAGAGCTGTGAGATGCTATATATTTTCTATTTAAGCAGTAACAACATGCTGTTAATAGTCCATGCTGCAAAAAGTAGAATGTGCCCAGGTGTAAAACTTCAGTTTTAAGATTTCCTCTCTTCCTTTAGCCCTCCTCCTAACTTCTGAACCTCTTCTTTTTTTGCAGCCCCCCCAGGAAAAACCTTCACTACAAAATTGGTTGGTGTACCTGAGCACTATGGACTTCAGTGTTCCCTTCCCAACCTGAAAAGCTGCTACTGCCTGTGTCTGTATAATGTGATGTGGATCAAGGGCCAACATCTCTAGTTTAGGCCACCTTCTAGTATCCTTGGAAGAAGAAGGAAATTGAATTTAACTGGGACTGTTATACTGTGTGTGCAGATGTATGTTTCTGTTTGTGTATGTGTGTTGTATTTTGGACTACTCTGCTTCCCTCACCTTTCACTCTTGCTTGTTTTGAATTAAGCTTCGAGTTCTCCTCTTTGAGTTCTTCTTTCCTGTCACTCTTATACAGTTTTATGGCCGGTTGAGTGTTGCTCATCTATAATCTGTGTCTAGTACTTTACTTCTTCACATCGTTGTTGAACTTTTTAAATCAATAAAATACTCCTTGGAGGTTTTTAACTCTCATTTATCTGATGGACTTAATTGTAAGAGAATGTTTGTTTCATTATTTTGTAATTCCTGCCTCTTTTTTCCAGACAGTTAATAATAATAATAATAATAATAATAATAATAATTTTAAGGAGGTACCTGGTTGACACCTAGGATGCTGGTAGCAACCCGTGTCAACCATCAGTGCCAGTCAATTTGAATGTTCAGTTGACTGAGGTTCATGTTTAATGAATAAAGATGATGATGATGATGATGATGATGATGATGATGATGATGATGATAATAATAATAATAATAATAATAATAATAATAATAATAAAGTTGGAAAGGATCTTGGAGGTCATCTTGTCCAACCCCCTGCTCAGGCAGGAAACCCTATACCATTTCGGACAAATGGCTGTCCAGTCTCTTCTTAAAAACTTCCAGTGTTGGAGCATTCACTGCTTCTGGAGGAAGGTTGTTCCACTGGTTAATTGTTCTGTCAGGAAATTTCTCCTTAGTTCTAGGTTGCTTCTCTCTTTGGTTAGTTTCCATCCATTGCTTCTTGTCCTGCCTTCAGGTGCATTGGAGAACAGCTTGACTCCCTCTTCTGACATTTTTCCCCCCACCCATATTTATGTGCAGCACATTACAAGCTTGGGGAATGTAAACCAAACCAAATGAGATTTTTTTCTGCATATCTAATCCCAAATAAGCTATAACTTCAATTCTAGTTGATAGATTTCTAATGAATGCTCATACTTCGACACATTTAAAAACAATTGCCTGGGATTTCCAACATTCACAAAATTCTGAAGTTGATGAAATTTGACAAATATAAATGCTCAAACCTATATAAAATATGAAAGCTTTATAACTGTATAAATACGAATACCTAATTTGACAAATGTAAATATTCATGCTATCTTTCTTTAATATCGCTAGGTTATTGCTTCATTCAGATAGGCTAATGCCCTTTTAGCAGAGCAACCTGTTGGAAGCAAAGTTCAGCCTGTTACCACGTGGTGGTAGTATTGTACCACACTTCATGAAATTCATCCTCTTGACTGGCTCCTGATATCACTCGGAGGATCTCAGTGCTGCTGTAATGAAGAGCTGGGTTTTACTTTGTTTCTTTTCCTGCTCTCTCTCACTGGAAGGCTGAGCGAACAGGAAAGACTATCTATCTGAAATGGGGATGGGAATCCAGCGAATGACATGGCTGGAACAGGGTGCCCCTTCAGATGAGCTTTGCTCCCACTTGCTTGGCATTTGGAAAACTGGAGAAGACAGCTCTCTTTTGAAGAGGCTTGAGTCAGAGGGAAGTGTTCAGTTAAGAGTAGACCGCAATTGTTTTTATGGTAATTTTTTTCTTTAATGGTTGATTTTGGATTGCATACTGTAAGCCCCCTAGAATCGCTCACTAGGCGGTTCTGCTGAGTAGGGTTGCATAAATAACCATCTTTCTTTCATTCAGAAGGCAGGCTTTGACTTTTGTCCTCCCACCTTTTGAGTCTTAGCTGAGAGTCACATCTCTCGGTGATAAAAGGGCTGGCGTTATCGAAATAGGAAGCAGATGCAGACCACCCAGCTTCACAAAAGAAGCAAGCGACCGTACTAGCTCCTTGTATTGGAAAAAGGACAAGAGTTTGATGACCTTAAATTGCCTACATATTGGTGCTTCAGTGGAAAGGATGTTTGGTAGTTGTAACCTTAGTCCAGTGATGGCGAACCTTTTAGAGACCGAGTGCCCAAAAACTGGCCCTGCCCCCACTCCACCCCCTGCCCCGCCTCCACCCTGTGCCCCACCTCGCCTGCCCGCAGGGCCACTCACCGCCTCCAGGGCCCACTGCAAATCGCCCAGGTAGCCCAGCAGCACCATGGCGACCACACCCTCTTCCCGATCCTGCAGCATCAACTGTGCGGGATGGGGCGTGAGGGCAGAGTCTTGTCTACACTGCCTGGCTGCCATGTCCTTGGTGCGCTGCTTCGTGTGGGCCACACCCAGGGGCGACTCTCCTCCAGGGGGGCTGCTGGCGAGGGGGTTGTGGGGGGAGGCAAGGCTGGGGCAACAGCATGTGTGCCCACAGAGAGGGCTTCGAGTGCCACCTCTAGCACCCGTGCCATAGGTTCGCCACCACTGCCTTAGTCCTTTTCCTAAGATATAATATTGTTCCCCAGGTTAACTTGTCTGAGTACAAGAAGGGAAGACAGATGCTTACTGTACCTTTGGTACTCTAGAAAAAGGTTCCTTGTGGCTGATTTCTAGATGTATCTGAGGTTTCACATCTCTTGCTTTTTATGTAGATTCCCATCACAAATGCTGCATTTGAAGTTTGTCATTGGGAACCAGTCTAACGGCTACCAATATTTCTATCATTGTTAATCAGCCAGACAACAGATTTTCTTCTCTCCTCAATTATGCCTGCTTCCCAATTATATCTCCAACATGATTGTCATTTGAACTGAAAGACAGGATGTGGATCAAGTGTAGCAGACTGGAATGTCCATCCAGTTACATCTGAAAGAAGCTACTCCTCTAACTGCAATCAAGCTTGCTTCTATTTTCACGTTTCCTTTTTTTTTTAATTAAAAAGAATGGTGTTTGGGGGGTTGGTACCCTGGCAACATTTATTAGCTGGACTAGGAGTTTTGGAAAGTCTATAAGTGAGCAGTTTCTGCTTGGATCACACAATGAAATATTCAAGTATGCCCTAAAAACCTTCAGAATGCTCACTCGGATGGCTAGGGGAAGGACTGTGGGAATGATTGATAAAGAGTAGCAAAAGAGAACTGGGTGTGATTAGAAGTGTCTGCAAAAATATCTGGTATATATTAGGCTCCAGTAAAGGAATCTTATTGGTCTGTTTTGCGCTCTTGAATATGTGTAATTGGGATAGCATTTTGTGTGAACTGATATATAGTAGTTCAAACCAAGATTAAAAGAAATATGTGTGAAGTCAACTGATATTTGAGGGGTTGGAATTCCAGATTATACAAACACATCATCTGTTCTGATGCTGCTCCAACCAGTAGCTAAGAAAACACACAATGCTTGGGCAAATTACAGCTACCAGCTCCTGAGGTCCAATATTGTGATGGCATATGAGAATGACCTTGGGAGACAGAAGGAAGAGCCAAGACTAGACAATGCTCTAATAAATGAAACCTGAGCCCAAAGGACGGCCGAAGATAGAGAAAGCATCTCAGAAGGGGTCTTCCCTAGTTTTGGGGAGACAAAAAGTGAGGGAGAGAAGAGATATTTTCAGATTTGCAAGATTTTGTTACCGAATCTTATAATAAAAATAGTGTTAGTACTCATGGTTGGTTCTTCTTGTCTGGAGTATCCCAAAGGGACGACAAACAGGTGGTTGATTTATTTGTGAATCAAAGTTGTATACTACTACAATTACAAGATTCTCAGTGGCTCAGAAGACAAACATAATTTTTAAAACAACAACAACAACAGGAAAGTAAGATGAATAAAGCCCAAGCACAATATATGGCATCAGTCCCCATAAATCCCCCCCCAAAAAAGTTCAAAAATTCTTCTAGAAGGCACACAATGTTGGGAACAAATGAATCTCCAGAGGGCAAGATACAGAGACTGAGATACAGTGGTTCCTGGCCTTCCGGAAATGGGGGTCAACCAGCAGCTTTTCCCAGCATGATTGAAGATGAACCTTTGGTGAGACTTGCTTAATTCTGGTCGTTCTGAAGAAGGGGACACGAGAAGAACACAAGGAAAAATCTTTGGAAGATAGATAAGCAATGATTCAAGCACGGAGAAAGGATCCCAAGGGACAAGCTGGTTTCATCCATTGTGCTAAGCTATGGTTTTAAACATGGTCTGTTAAATAAGCCATAGTGGCCTACTTTGCATTTTGTACAAAGTAGGGGCCAAACAAAGCCCTATTGCAGGGGTCTTCAAACTTAGCCCTTTTATGACTTGTGGACTTCAGCTCCCAGAATTCCTCAGCCAGGCATGCTGGCTGAGGAATTCTGGGAGTTGAAGTCCATAAAAGGGCCAAGTTTGAAGACCCCTGCCCTATTGTGTTGTACAAACCTAGCCAACAGGGTCAGAAGGGACATGATAAAGCAGCTGCCAATGAAGATTAGTAAATTTGATGGCTGGGAGTAGATAAGATCACCTGGCAACACTATTTCTTATTATTTAAAAAGTTCTGCCTGCTAAAATGACCCAGATCTACTTGTTTTACACAAGCATCAGATTTCATTGCATTTGATGTAGAACATGGTGATAGAAGCCTGGAATGTCTTTGACGGAAAGCATTCTGGATATAAAAAGAGGCGGTGGATTTCATTTGTTTTAGGATATTTATATGGCCGTCCTCTTAAACGAGAAACTCTGGGCTATTATACAAACCAATAAAAACAGCAACAAATAGAGTTAAAAGCAGACGTAATAAATACAGAATATGAAATAGAAAAGCCCATTTTGATTGAGAGGGAACGATTGCAAAGGATCTGACTACAAATTGCTCATCTGCTTCTTTTTAAACCCATTCCTGATAGGCAAAAAGTATTTTTCTCTCCCCCTCTCGTCTTCTGTCTCTCTTCGGTCCATGGTGGGAAGGATTCTTTGCTGTTTATTTATTTATTTATTTATTAAATTTATATCCCGCCCTTCTCCTTGCGGACTCAGGGCGGCTGACAATCAATTTAAAAAACATAAATAACAATTACAGAATTAAAATTAATTAAGAAGAAATATTTAAATTTAGTCTAATTAAAATATGATTAAAACCCCTCTAAAACTTGCCCTAGGCCAGTCCCGCTTGTTGGAA
>NW_015386310.1:184298-189459 GCF_001527695.2 Protobothrops mucrosquamatus
TATCCACGCTGAAGAGTGTTCAAATCTGCATTACAGTTTTTAAAAACACATTTACCTAGAAGGTCACTCTTTAACCTACTGCTGGGTCAGTTATCCTGTTGTATATCCTAGATTTAGAATAATTGGAACTCAACTCCTAGGGCTCTTTGGATACCCCCATGTCAAATTCTTTGCAATAGGTTGAAAAGGGACTTGCCCCAACCATCTTGCAAGACATTTTTCAACCTAGCCCACCACCCTGGTAATTCTTGGTGGGCTCCCATCTTTATTCAGAGTACAGAATAACAGTGTTGGAAGTCACCTTGAAACTCTTCTAGTCCAAGCCTCTGTCCAAGCAGGAGACTCTATACAATTCTGGACAAATAGCTGTCCAATCTCTTCTTAAAAACCTCTAGTGATGGAGCACCCACAACTTCTAGAGGCAATCTTGGTTAATTGTTTTCACTGACAAAAAATTTCTTTTTAATTTTAGGTTGGATGTATCTTGTTCCATCCATATCTTCTTGTTCTGCCCTCAAGTGCTTTGGAGAATAGGCTGACCCTCTCCTCTCTGTGACAGGCTCTCAAATATTGGAAGACTGCTATCATGACATCCCTAGACCTTCTCTTCATTAAACTAGACATTCCCAGTTCCAATGTATGCTTTAGCCTCCAACATCTTTGCTGCTCTTCTCTGCACTCTGTCTCAACATCTTTTTTTATATCGTGGTGACCAAAATTAGATACAGTATTCCAAGTGTGGTATATGCATACTGTATTCTCTCTCTCTCTCTCTCTCTCTCTCTCTCTCTCTCTCTCTCTCTCTCTCTCTCTCTCTCTCTCTCTCTCTCTCTCTCTCTTTCTCTCTCTCTGTATCTCTCTCTCTCTGTATGTGTGCATATATATGTGTGAGTGTACACAAAGAGGGCATGTATATATATATATATATATATATATATATATATATATATATATATATATATATATATATATATATATATATATATATATATATATATATATATATATATATATATATATATATGATATGTATGTAGTATACTATTTATTTCAACTTTTCTTAACTTTCCAAAACTCAGCCAAGATGAGGCTAGTATTTATTCTAGAACAAGATTGAAATGACCATGTTTTGTGAAATGACTGGAGAAATTTTATTCAGCCATCATTTCAGTCACACTATATTAACTTAGGCTACCATAAAAGAATGTTATGAACCTAAACACCACAGAGAGGAAGGACAATATGTTTTATCCCAAGGTTCTTATCAGAAAAATAAATTTTAAAGTATAATAAAATAACCCAGGAGCAAGAAAACATACTGCTTTTATAGCATTTCTTTTGGTTTGTTGTTTTGTGATTGCAAATTCATTAATTCATTCATCATTCATTTACAGAATGTCACAGCACAGATTAAAATCCACATCTTCTTGGACACAGGTATCAAATTGTAGGATTAAATTATTTGATTCAACTATATTTGTTTTCCTCTTATAAATAAACCTTAAAATAACTATTAGCAAGTTATTATTAGAGTACTATCTAGTTCCATCTTTGCAATAAGGAAGCAGGAAAAGAGAGGGCAAGATCTCTCTTCCAATATTTGGACCTTCAGGATAAATTGCTCTAAAACAATTGCTGAATTAAACCTCTGTAATTTGACAGCGCAATAGTTTATCCCAGTAATAAATTGGACAATAGTTTATTTCAGTGACTAATGTTCTGCAAGGTTATCATCACAGATCCTAGTTTGGGGATCCTGAATGCATCTGAGCCTTCAGTTTCTGCAAATTGAAACTGGTTTTTTTAAAAAATAAATAAATAAAAGACAAATAGTGTAAAAATACAGGTTTATTTCCTAACATGTGCCCACCCATGAATCCTCACACGAACTCCATTCCCCAAAAGCTTTCCCCATCCACCTTCCTTGCTCCCTCCTTCCCTCTCCACTCTCCCCGCCCCCAATTAAGCCCTTTCTCCTTTTCGGTCATGTGGGCACCATGGTCAGTTCTGTGTAGCTGATGTACATCACCTTAGGAAAACCTGTGGGGGGATACAAAAAGGAGAAGAGTCAGAGGATCCCACTTCCCCCTTTGAGAGACAGGAATTTGGAGGAGGGGCAGTTCTTATCTGGAGTAAAGACTCAGCCAAACTACCAAGGCTTATAAAAAATGGCCCTGGCAAGGGTGTAAATCCTGCTACAACCAAGATTGCACAGCTTTGTATGAACTAGGGACAGCCGATAAAACTCCCTGTGCTGCTCCACTCACTTTCTCTCTCATCCACCTGTATTTTGGTTCACCCTGATCATATAATAATAATAATAATAATAATAATAATAATAATAATAATAATAATAATAATAATAATAATAATAATAATAATAATAATAATAATAATAATNTTATTAAATTTATATCCCGCCCTTCTCCTTGCGGACTCAGGGCGGCTGACAATCAATTTAAAAAACATAAATAACAATTACAGAATTAAAATTAATTAAGAAGAAATATTTAAATTTAGTCTAATTAAAATATGATTAAAACCCCTCTAAAACTTGCCCTAGGCCAGTCCCGCTTGTTGGAATAGCCATGTCTTAAGGGTGCGGCGGAAGGGAGATCAGGGATCACCCTGATCTCTGGGGGCAGCTCCATTATTTCCATTATTTCCCAGAGGCCAGCACCGAATCTCCATTTTGTGGTTCTTTCAACTCCTCTTAACAGCCTTCTAGAACATGCCCAGGCTACTAACCTTTGAGTCTTTTCTGTAATAACAAAAGGACATTTTCCAGAGCTGCTTTCATGTCCTCAGGGTTGCTCCAGTTTGTTCTTTCACTCATAATTTTATGCTTCTTCATAATGGCCAAAGCCTTTTATTTTAGAACATGTCTGCGTATTGTAGAACTAATTTTAACGTTAAAAGGACATTGTAAGGTACTTGAGGAATTCTTAGGCCTTTTATATGTTCCTTAGTCCCTGGGATTGATTAATTAATTTTACAATGTGTGAGGAGTGGGAGTATTTTAAAATCAAGTTTGCATTCATCGGAAAGAACACCTGTGTAGCTATTTCTCACCATGAAATGTTATTTTTCTTAAATACTTAAGAAGGATATCAGCCCAAAGGGCCAGAGGAAACTTCCATGACTTATAGCACTATAGCTTCAGGTCTGTCTAGAGAGCCACAGAGAGTTGGCTTTCTTTACTATTATTCACATGGGATGGATGAGATTTAGAGCTCATTGCCTAGAAAGCATGAAGGCAACCCTTTGTATTTGCAGACTGTTTTCATACACAGAGGCATCTGGTTGCTAACCAGAAGGCACATTTTGATGGACCTTTTAAGCCAATTCATCGGCCTGGTAACTGATCTGTTGAAGAACTAAGTGGGCACTACCATCTACATCAGCGGTTCTCAACCTATGGGTCGCGACCCCATTTGGGGTCGATCGACCATTTCACGGGGGTCGCCAAGCAAGGCTGTCCGCCATTTTTTCCCCTTTTCCGGTGGGTGCCTTACCTCCCTTGAGCTGGGCCAGCTGGTGGTCGGCCTGCTCCGTCTCTGCCGCTTGCCAGCTACGCCTCGGCCGGCGCAGGGGGCGGAACCACGCATGCCCGGCGCTCCCGGGCAGGGAAAGTCCTCGACTTACGACCGGTTGGGTAGTCCTCGACTTACGACCGGTTTAGTCCTCAACTTACGACTGGTTGGGGGTCGCGGCATTAAAAAGGTTGAGAACCACTGATCTACATTGTGGGGAGTGCCAGGGATTGCTGGGTGATGTATGGCTTGGCCCAAGGCATGGAGATCAGATGAGGCTGATGTGGAACCCTCGACAAAGATCATGATGGGGTTGTAGTATGAGAATAAACCCTGTGTTATCATTTTGCATCCTGTCCTTTTTCAATTGAGATTGATGGTTCCTATTGACTTTCAGGGGAAAAGACCTGGATTTTCTTCCTGCAGAGACATCTTCCATGCTCTCCCCCTCAAGGCATTTTTGGTTTACATCATCTTACGTTACTAGAGGAAAAATGTGCCTCAGCCATTTGCCTCTCACAGACAACGTTAGGCTAGAGGCTCAGTCTTACTGGTGACATAAATAGAGTGTTATGCTTTTTCTTGGCAACTCACCTCACATTGTTACTGTGGGGAAAAATTGGAGGAAGGAGAACTCTGTACATCACCTTAAACTCCTGGAGGAGATGGGATATAAATCCAATCCAATAAGTAATCATTTTATTTGGGGAGATTCAAGTTGACAAGAGTGCCATTTGTTTTCTTTTTTTCCCCCTCCATCCCTCTGACTACAAAGAAAACATTCCTCATGACCTTCCTTTCAAATGATAAAATAGTAATGGATGCTAAATTATAAATACCTCACATCAGAGCTGCTCTAATGAGATGTTGATAACGTGCAACCTTTAGAACTATAACTGAATCGTTAATTAGATAAAATGGGGTGATTAGAACAATAAATAAAACAAATGATGAACTGGTTTTCAGCCGTACATTTTTGTTTCCCCCCCCTCATAATTAATTGCAAGACTTGGAATGGAGGGATGGGGGATAAATCTCTTGCATGTTCACAAGGCGAAGAAGGCCAGATTGATCCAGGAACTGCTGGAAGTTCCACACCTAAGAAGAGGCATTTTTTCCAATCCATGGGAGGTTTCTCCAGGATTTCTTCCACATTTGGTCTGATGACTTTTGAGCCTCTGGAGATCTCATCAAGTGAGAAACTATTCCTTGATCTGCAACAATAGGAGTTACACCTTTGGCTGCACCTGCATATCTTAGCAGAGTGATGTGGGACTTAGCTGTGGAGAGAGAGCATCTGCAGTCAAGTTAGAAGTGTCTCTGGATAGCGCATCAGAGGAGGCCAATGAGTAAAAGGAAAAGTGACTGAGGAATGATGTGGCAAGGCCAAATTTTTCCTTTGCGATGCTGTTGGCATATACAAAAATGATATCCACGCTGAAGAGTGTTCAAATCTGCATTACAGTTTTTAAAAACACATTTACCTAGAAGGTCACTCTTTAACCTACTGCTGGGTCAGTTATCCTGTTGTATATCCTAGATTTAGAATAATTGGAACTCAACTCCTAGGGCTCTTTGGATACCCCCATGTCAAATTCTTTGCAATAGGTTGAAAAGGGACTTGCCCC
>NW_015386310.1:192108-208371 GCF_001527695.2 Protobothrops mucrosquamatus
AAACCAACATAATTATGTAGAACAAGTAGAAAATATTTGAGAAACAAAAGCAGTTTGGGGTCAATGCAGCTAAACGGCTGATGTGCAAGGCATACTGGTAATTCATCTTTTAACTTTTTATCTCTTTATATTTACTATGAGGAAGAAAGGGGATTTTATTCTTTGCAATGCATGTTTATATTGGAAGAGCATTTTTTTTTTAAAAAAATTGCCTTACAAGTCAGTATGAAAGAAAAGTGGAATGCCTAGTTTAAGTTAATGAAGCTAACAAACATATGCAGAAATCCACCTTAGACCAGTCTTACTTCTGTTCACTTTTGTGCCTATTATCAACATATTTCTGTTCATTTAGGGCTTTGGGATAATTTACAATATCTTTCTTCAGGCTTATGCCTTTCCAAGGTACTGGATTTCACTTCCCATTATTTACAAACAACTTGAAGGATGCCAGATTGGGATGTCTGGTTTCGATTGCTGGGACTTTTGACGGTGTAGTCAAAATTCAAACATCGGGGCCCTGGTGGTTCTTGATCTTGGTATTTATGATGCCTTTGACTCCTTGCTCATTTTGTATGTATGTATGTATGTATGTATGTATGTATATATGTATGTATGTATTAATATTTATTTCATAATATCTTAGGTTGGAAGGAATTTGGAGGTTTTTTTTTCTTTCTTGATTCCTTTTTACTTTTTTCTTTCTTTGCATTTTCACTTTCTCTTTTTAATTTCCTTCTGAGTTTTGTTTGTATTAGTTTTTATTACTGTAACTAAAATTATCTATCTTTTATCTATCTCTATATCTGTCTGTCTGTCTGTCTGTCTGTCTGTCTGTCTGTCTGTCTGTCTGTCTGTCTGTCTTGTCTGTTTGTCTGTCCGCCTGTCCTATCTATCTATCTATCTATCTATCTATCTATCTATCTATCTATCTATCTATCTATCTATCTATCTATCTATCTATCTATCTATCTATCTATCTATCACCAGCAAACACAACTTGTAGGTGGCTCCAAGCAAATATCCTTTATATCAAACCTGAGCTGGGTAGAGTTTTGCAATTGCCTGATGAAGCCAAAATGGGCTGAGCAATTCTATTTTTTCTTTAGTATTTGCTAGATACTTGTCACCTTCCCTGAGCACACATTCCTATATTTTTTTTCTTCCCCCTTTTATTTTGAGCATACAAAATAAAGCTTAAGGCACCCATTTGAAACACCATTAAAATGTAGAAAATGAATCAGCATTCTTGGCCACCTTTGTGTACTCTGCTGAAGGACCCTGTAGGAGTATCTCTCACTAATACTGAGGTTTCATTTCAAGAAGGTAATTGGTTAGAATGTTAAATTTTTGAAGATTTCATTTCTCCAAGGCACAGTGGTGGTGGGAGAAAGGAGGGCATGATATTTGATGGGCGAATCAGAAGGAAAGGAAGGGATGGTACTTACAGGGCAAGTAGAGGTCAACTGGAGGCACGTCAGGTGGGGTCATCAAACAGCAAATAAGAGCGATACCTACTTTTGGGTTACTTACTGTCCTGCTTCTCATCTTTGCTTTCGCCATTCTGAGCGCCTTTCTGTGAGAGCCTTGTGGAGGCATTGACAGCTGTGGCTGTTGCCTTGAAGCTGCGCTTGCGTTTCTGCACATTCTGTTCTGGATGGAAGATGATGACGTAGACTTTGGGTACATAGAGCATCCCGAGAGAAACAAAGGCGCTCAGGCTCATGGAGATGGTGAGGGTTGTTGTCTGAATGTACATCTGGGAGGGAGAAACACATAGGATGCTTTCTAAGAAGGCCCAAGGACTGCATTTTAGTCCAGAAGATCTGGACTGTGGCATGCAATCACCAGGATCATGTAAGTTCAAGTCAATTCACTTATGAGTCAGATTTGACTTCTAGTGCCTTACAGTATTTTCTTGGCATGAAACACAGAGTTTCCCATTGCCTTCCTCTGACATAATTTTCCTTGATTACTGAGATGATCCATTACCCGATAACTAACCAAAGCTAACTGTGATTATATTTCTAAATCAGCCTCCTAGCTGGCCATGGTGTCAAGCTGTAAACTTATTCCAGCCTTTATCATTTTAGGTTGATAGGGCGGGGAAGAGTCAGAAGTGACATGAAATTGTTCAACTTTAAATGTCAAAACTGGAGATCTAAAATGATGCAGTCCAAGAAGAGCTACACTATTTGATCTTACAGTTGTCCAAAGGGGCCTTCATTGGCTGAGAAAGGAGGGGCTTGTAAATACCCTTAGTAAAATTATTGTAATCTTTGTCGTCTGTCCACTTACTTAACATATAAATGCTCACTTATTTCTATAGCAATTCTAAAATTCCTATGCCCACTAAACACACCGATGTCCTTTGGTGTCAATGGATTTTGGTAGGCTTATCAGAAGCAAGCATCCAATGGCCTTCCATTGTTTTTCTGAACTGAATTTCCATCTTCTCCAAGAGCAATGGTGAAGAATGCTGGGAGCTCTATTTCAATAACACCACTACTGGTTTGTAGGATCAACTTCTGAGTCTGCCTGGTGTCATCTTCTAGGGAGCTTCTTCTTTAGTTCAGTACCCTGCAAGCCTAGGTGACTAATGGATGCTGCCTTCCACTATCTCCTGAACTGAAATAGAAGACACCCCCCCAAAGTTTCTTTTAAAACTATAAATGAGCAAGAACTCTCATCCCTCAAATTGCATCTCCTGCATTTATTGGAAAGGAGGAAGCAGGCCAGAGGAGCTAATCAGGCAAAGATGTACCTCAGGGGTGCTCTAAGTTACAAAAGTACCCTTTCCTTTATTAATGGATGTACTGTAGCAAAGACACAGATAACCTTTGAGAATTCCATGATGAATTAATCAAGAAGAGTGATGACATCCAAATGACAGGAGAGCAAGGAATCCTTGGTTTAAACATCTGTATTCTGTCTTTCTTGGGAAAAGCTCAGGATAACTGTAAATGATTTAGTGGTTGGTCTTGTGGTTTGCAATTTGGTCTAGAACAGGGGTGTCAAACTGCTAACCCATGGGCCGGATGCGTCACACCAAAACCACGCCCAGCCCATTGCCGGCAATGGGGAAAAAGTCACAACACGTCACATGATGTCGCAAGTTTGACACCCATGGTCTACAATTTCAGGTGCTGGCTTAGAAACTAGGAGATAGTGACTTCTAGGCCTCCCTTAAGCCTGAAAGCCAGCTGGGTGACTGGGCCAGACATGCTGTCTCAGCCCAACCAACTTCAGCCCTATGATTCTACCTTCATAGGATGGTTGTTGTGGGGAAAATGAGAGGAGAAAGGAGTATTTTATGTCTGCTACCTTGTGTTATTTATAAAAATAATAAAGGTGGGATAATAAATAAACAGATAGAATTGCCCCTAGAAAGACTTCAGGGGAAAGGAATCTTTACTCTGCATAGTAAAGTAGTATGCATAGTAACAAAACCTTTGGCATTTTTTAAAAATAAATGAATAGGAGTTGAATAGCAATAGCAATAGCACGTAGACTTATGTACCACTCCACAGTGCTATACAGCACTCTCTGAGTGATTTGCAACGTCAACATATTGCCCCATGTAATTTTCAGCCCAAAAGAAAGGGAGGTTTAATTCTTTCCTTGAAGGTCATTCTCCGTTTAAAAATTATCCACTTACAACTGTAGCACCAGCATAGCTGTAAGAAGAAAAGCAGCTGGGTGAGCAGACAAAGCACCAGATCAAGAGGGTAACAAAAAAAATTTCCTTTCCTTCATCCCTAAACCACAATTTCAGTTCAAAATTCCTCCTCCCAGGGGTTCATTTATGCAGAAACAAACACATAGAGGAATCGTATGTTATAAGCAATTGTAACATTCATGATATTTGGGAAGGGTGCCATTGAGCAAATGGCATGCATTACATAACTTAAATCAGTTGCATGCAGAATGAGATGAATTATGGAATGAGTGTTAGCCGAGGATTTTTTGACTGATGGCAATGACATAATTCATGTCATAGCGTGTGCGTGTGCGATGTCTTCCTGATTTGCAATGTAATGTGATGGATGCCTATGATAACATCTACTTGTCCTTCAACCTCTTGGTTGAACGGATTGGAGTCTAAGTCTCCTTATTAAGCACCCCATCCAGTATGAGCCATAATTTGTTTAATCAATGACTCAAGTAGTACTATGTGGATTTAAAACAGCATGCAAAACCATGATTTATAAAGACAGTGGCAGGATTTGCACCACACACTAAGCCACATTGACCAAACCACATTACAGTTTAATGTGATGCATAAACAAATATATTTAAAAGAGAATATAAAATACTCTCTTTTATAACAGAAAGAAATGCTACAAGAGAAAATTGAGCTGCTGTATCTCTTTCTTGTTCTGGATAATGTCTTATAAATGATGTCTTATGTCCTATGACACAATGCCTGGAATCATGCATTCTATTAAGCAATAATGTTTCATTTGGATTTGCAGGGATCCAATATCTGGGTGGAAAGAATAACACAAGACTATTAAATGGCAGCATGAAGCATTATTAATAAGCTCTAACCCAGTGGTTCTCAACCTTTTTAATGCCGCGACCCCCAACCGGTCGTAAGTCGAGGACTAAACCGGTTGTAAGTCGAGGACTAAACCGGTCGTAAGTCGAGGACTACCCAACCGGTCATAAGTCAAGGACTTTCCCTGCCCGGGAGCGCCGCGCATGTGTGGTTCCGCCCCCTGCGCCAGCCGAGGCGTAGCTGGCAAGCGGCAGAGACGGAGCAGGCCGACCACCAGCTGGCCCAGCTCAAGGGATGTAAGGCACCGGCTGGAAAAGGGGGAAAAAATGGCGGACAGCCTTGCTTGGCGACCCCCGTGAAATGGTCGATCGACCCCAAATGGGGTTGCGACCCATTGGTTGAGAACCGCTGCTCTAACCATTCATTTGTCATCTAGCAGTCATCCACATTTTTCAGTCCTTATACCGTGGCCCTAATTTACTGATGTGGTGAACCATTCACAATGATTTGCGAAGTATGATTTTTAGGCTATTATAGGCTGGATTTGTAGAAAATACTTCACCTGATTATTGTGTTAACCCAGTTTTGAAGTTTGTGGAACACACTGAGCAATAAAACTATCCAAATCATTAGGATTTGCACCAACTATAAAAAAAGTGGGTAAAACTAAATTTAATATATTATGCAAATATATTAAATATGCAGATCCTGCAATAGAGCCAGAGCATGACTTTCTCATACCATCATGCTTTTAATCTTTTTTTTTTTGATGTTCAGTTAGGAGGTCATGCAATGCTATCATATGATCTAAATCTCATAAATAACAATGTAGGTCACATCACTCCCAAAAACAAAACAAAACAAACAAAACAAGAAAGGCATACAGCTCATGGCTCTTTCAAAACTGAACTCTACTTTTAATGCCAGGCTTCCTGCATTTGAAATTTTCTAGATATGTTGGACTTTTACAGCAAGTGATAGGATGGTTTTATTTCATTTTATTTTATGCCTTCATAATTTGATTCATTATAGTCCTGTTGTGGATGCATAAGTATTGAATACCTTTAGTTTTGCTCTTGTTCACTGTAAGCTATTGAAAAATCAGGAGGAATCTAGTAGCATCTACTATTAGTCACTCTGACTTTTTGCTATCAGAAACTAACATGGCTCTCTTCCCATATTGTAAACTACTCAATATCTATGTAATTGCAGCAGATATAAACCAGACCATTACATAAAGAATTCCCAGCCTGCTCAGCTTGGTATGAAAGCCAGTTGGGTGACTTTTGGCCAGTCACTCTCTTTCAGCCCAACCCACCATACAGGATTGTTATTGTGGGGAATATGGGAGGAGGAAGGTGTTCATATGTTCACTACCTTGATTTATTTGTAAAAATAAGAAAGGCAGGATATAAACAAACAAACAAACAGAAGCCATTGCCAGATCTAGAATCCCAAGGTCAATGAGGGTTGAGATCTTGAGGGTGGAGGGAAGTAAACTCTATTTGGGATGAGTGTTTGATTGAAATGGTCTTTTATCTTCCTGCCTACTTATCTTTATTGGAAGGAAATGGGACAAGATTAATGAGCATGCCTGGGGCCTTGATTCTGAACTGGGGTAACTTTTCTGAGGTAGAACTTTTAGAGCAGTGTTCCCCAACCTTTGTCACTTGAAGACGTATGGACTTCAACTCCCAGAATTCCCCATCTAGCCGATTGGGAAACATTGCTTTAGAATGCCTACAACTTCACAGTAGCCCTTAATACAAAGACATCAGAGACCACCTGCTAGAGCTTGTTAGTCCTGACCGCTTTAAGCAGTGATACTTGTTTGCTTATTCATACAGTTCAGTTTCTAGAACACCATGCAGTTGAACATTCCTCTGAAGACAACAACTCTTCACCCTAGCGGAACAAAAACCTACCAGCCTGCTGTGAGGAAATAAGATGGGAGCACCCTCTTTGCCCAAGTTGCTTTGAAAGGTGCACTGAGCCAAAAGCAAGGGAACTCTATGCCAGTAATGGGAGACATGGCAATGTACTTTTATGGGACCATCAGAATGTGCTCAGTGGCACATCCATCCCTATTTCAGGCCTTCCTCAAAGATCATGAAAATAGCCTTTGACGGGTCAGGCTGATGAATGCAAGTTCCAGCTGAGGGGGCCGAGAGGCTGCATGCCACTATTTTAGACATCAGGTAGGAAATGCTTGAAAGTTTTGATGCTCCTCCTCTAAAAGGACTTCCTTACTGATACAGAATGAGCCTAGGAAGGAAAAGGCATGAAGGTTTCCAACTTTCTGCAATTCATGGGCATATTTGATATGAAAAAAGTCTATCAATAAAGTCTGTTATGAGAAAAACACAAAATGGGAATGTCCCGTTTCTCCCTCTCTCTCTCTCTCTCTCTCTCTCTCTCTCTCTCTCTCTCTCTCTCTCTCTCTCTCTTTTGCAGGTGACTCAACATGGGGACAGGTGGGTAAGGTTAAAAATCCCTGCTTGACCACGGGGTTCATTGGGGGATTTGGGGACAGTTCTTTTTTTTTTTCAGCCCAATCAACCTTATTTAACTATTCTTGAGAGGATAAAAATGAGAGAATGTCTATTTTGTTGTCCTGAGTTTCCAGGAGAAAGTGAGTACGTAAATGCCACTAAAACAGAAAACAGATGAGGAATCCCCCAGGCTTGTTTCATAATGTGTAAAATGTCTTTGCAATCCCGAGCACCCTATTTTAGCGATCTGAGAAAAAACTAAGAAGCAAAACAGCTTTTTTTTAAAGCCTTGCAAAAGTTCAAGGCACAACCAGCATTCCTGTGAACCTCAGCCTCCCAAAACTGGGATGATTTTTTCCCACTTGGGGAATGGGTTTAATGATTTAAAAAGGGTGCCATTAGCTCCTGAAAGCACTTAATTCAGCCCCTTAACATTCCCGAAATAGACAGAATGAAAAAAACAGGAGAGGTCTGACTTTGTCAGCTTTGCCTGTTACAGTGACATCATAACTTAATCAGCAGCCCTCGACTTAACAATCATTTGTTTAGCAACTGTTCCAAGTTACAACGGCAACTGAAAAAAGTGACTTACAACCAGTCCTCACACATACAAGTGTTGCAGTATCACCACAGTCATGTGATCCAAATTCAGGTGCCTGGCAAGTGGCATGTGTTTGTAGTGGTTGCAATGTCCCGAGGTTATGTGATTGCCATTGGGGAGGCCTTCCCAGCCAGCTTCCAACAAGCAAAGTCAATAGGGGAAGCTGGATTCACTTAATGCCCACACGATTCACTTAACAACATTGGTAAAAAGAGCATACAATTGAGCACTCACTTGCCTTGCTTAGCAAAGAACATTTTGGTCTCAAACCGAGGTAACTGTGGCGATGCTGCAATAAGTCGTAGGGGTGAGGACAAGTTATAAGTCACTTTTTTCAGTGCTGTTGTAACTTTTTGAGCAAATGGTTGCTAAACAAGTGGTTGTAAGCTGAGGACTACTTGTACTTAAACCGCATCGTCCCTTGTACCACCCCACTCCTTGTCCTGATTGCTCCCACCTTCTCCGCTGACTGAGCTGTGCCAAAGAAGATGGGCACAAAGGCCAGCCAGATGATGCACGTTGTGTACATGGTGAAGCCAATGGGTTTAGCCTCGTTGAAGGTCTCGGGCACGCCACGGGCCTTGATGGCATAGACGGTGCAGGTCACCATCAAAACAATACTGTAGCTGAGACAGGAGATGATAGAGAGGTCTGACATGTCACATTTGAGGACGCCCTGGGCAAATTCTGGGTTGGGGGTACGTTGTTCTTCATAGTCAATGATGCTATGGGGTGGCTGCACCCCCAGCCAGATGACCCCAGCCACCACTTGCACAGACATGAGGCTGAAGGTGATTACCAGTTGGGAGGTGGGGCTGATGAACTTGGGTGGAGTCACAGACTTCTTGCCTTGTTCGAAGATGCGATAGATGCGATTGGTTTTGGTCAGCAATGCCGAATAGCTGATGGCCATGCCCAAGCCAAGGAAGAGGCGCCGGAAGGCACAGATGGTGACACCTGGTTCAGCAATCATCAAAAAAGTGATGGTGTAGATGAGGAAAATCCCGGTGAGCAGGACATAGCTCAGCTCACGACCTGAGGCTCGGACAATGGGGGTGTCATTGAAACGGATGAAGGTGATAACGATGAAGATGGTGCCAAGGATGCCTAGGATGGACAAGAAGATGGGCAGAATGGCCCAAGGAGAGCTCCACTCCAGCTTGACAATGGGGGTTGGGCGGCAGGCTGTACGGTTGAGATTGGGCCGCATGTCAAAGGGGCACATTTCACAGTTGAACTCATCCAGTTGGTACTGGTAGCCATCGCATAGCTCGCAGTGCCAGCAGCAAGGAACACCTTTCACCATCTTCTTCCTCTCTCCTGGGTTACAAGGGAGGCTGCATACTGATGAGGGGATCTCCTTCTGTCCACCTGACCACTGCATGTCCTCGATCTGGGGGAGAATCAGAGAAAGCCAGAGAACAGTGACTGCCAATTATCCCAGGGAATCACATCGGTGTTTCAATACCTTGTAGGTTCCTCTTAGTTGATGGGATGTGGCCACAATGGACTTGTAAGGCAGTCTCTCGATTAACATCATGAACGTGATTGGGGTAAACTGGGGTTTGACTGTCTAGTGGCAAACTGGTCAAAACTCACTAGTACTTTACTACTGGACTTTGCACAAATGGATAGACTTACACTGAAGATTAAAGAAAAAGAAGAATATTTTCAAATATGGGATGTATTTTATCAATGGCTGGAAAAACGGGGTAGAGATTAGAAATTTGATGTGTATTATTAAGTAAAACAAATGGACCCAGACAACACGTTGTTTATTAAGCACTTATGAATTGTAAATGTAGAAAACTAATAAAATATTATATAAAATAAACCTCACTAGTACTTTACTAGTGTGTAGTGTGCACTGTGGACAGCCCTTAATTTCGTTGTAAGAAACACAGTGACAATAAAGATTTCTATTCTATTCTATTCTATTCTATTCTTTTCTATTCTATTCTATTCTATTCTATTCTATTCTATTCTCACCGTCAGCAGGAGCATGGCATTTGGGAACCACGAGGGTAGACAACCTATCTAGAACTTCTCTATCTTACTGAACAGCGTTATGTGAAAACATTGAGTGACTAAAGCCATGATCAGCAGCGGAGAGAATATTTACAGGGCCATTTCGTGACATACATATCACATGGAAAATTGCCAGCTGGAATACAAGAAGATTAAGAAGGGAAAAGCATGGATTAATAAATGAAAATGAAAGAAGAATCAGTATGTTGTGCATTTGAAAACCTAAGACAAGGGAAAGGACGTAAAAGAGTACAATGAAAATGGTCTAATTTTATGGTCTGGAACTGAATATATTCAGAGAAGTGAAGGTATAGGTTGAATTGTACACTGTAATTAAAGTCTGAAAGGACTTCTTTTGAATTTGGATCACATTTGGGTGATATTTTTATGTATCTTTGGAGAAGTTTCTAATAGGGAAAACATATTGAAATGAGCTCTTTTAATACAAATAAAATATGTTTTTGTTTCTTTGACATTTTTTTTTCAATTTGCTATCATCCAGTTGCTATGTTCCAGAATTGTTAGAATACAAGAGCTTTCCACAAAGCCCACACTGTGCAGTGGGACTACAATATTGAAAGACTTTAACAGCAGTTCTTTGGCTGATTAATTATCAAGGGATCACATCCATAAGCAGCCAATCAGGTTTGTTCTATCATAGAAATGCACTAGAAGGAATATATCCAAGAGTGGATAGCAGTTTGTCATTTGTTCTTGATAGTTCTCAATTTGGTACCTTAAAATAACATGCAACGATGTCCCGTTCAACATAATATGTCCCATTCACCATTCAGATCCAGCACGAAGGTCATGTTACAGGTCCCATCTGCTAAAGAGCTTCATCTGATGGGACCCAAACCATGTGCCTTTTTTGCTGTGGCTCCTACCTCATCCACCCCTGAGATGAGATTAGCTTCATTCCTATTAGCCTTTTGTAAGGCTCTGAAAATGTGGGGATCCCATGGGGAGCCTGTGCAACAATTTAGATGATGTTCTCCTGCAATCATGCTTTTCTTATCTTACTTGTCTTGTTTTTAATTTATTTTTAAAGTGTTTTAATAATTGCAATATTATTTTAACTATTGGTTAATGAAATGGGCAGCTATATAAATGTGTTAAATAGATAAATACGTAAGGTAAGGTAAGACAGTATACTCTAGGAATGCTAGGTGGCATTTAACTGAAAGAGATGTTGTGGCCAGGAACAGACTTTGTTAAATCTCAGCAAGGCGAAGTCCCAGTTGATTGTATTTTTTCAAAACTCCAAAGTACCCAGTGCTGATTACTGCAGAGCAGGAAAGAACTTCTGAAAAGTAAAGAAAGCTAAAAACTCAACCACATATCCAGAGGTGATCCACCTGCCCCACACGATCAGGCTGGGAAATCTACTGCTGAGAGGAATCATATTTTCCACCTTATTTTTATTGTGGGGAGAAAGGGTATAAACATGATTTAAAGATGATGATGACGACGTGATTGATTGATTGATTCTATGCTGTATCACTCACATTCAATCGAAGGTATTCTGCCCACTGGCCAATGGCCTTGTATCCTGGGGCTGTAGTATTTGTCAGCTGATACTGGAAAATATCATAGCGCCCAGGGGCATCTCCATTTTCGTTGAACATTACCGGTGTCCCAGCACTGCCTGCAGAAAGGAAAAGATTACAGGGAGACACTGACATCCCTCAAGATGGAGATTCTCTAAAGGGGATAAGACAACATTATGCTAAGGGACACTGGCCAACAGAGACTAGCGGGAAGAAGAGTTGTAGGCAGCCTCCAAGGTCAAATGTGGTAGGTCATCTACTTGGGGGCCTCAGAGGTGTTTGGTTAGCTGTTGTGAAAACTTGATTTGCTATTGTGATGTGAGACACTAGAGGCTTAGGGTCTAATCCTGTGAAACCTTTTTTAGACTGTTTTCTGCTGCAAGCATTGATGGATAGAGAAAACTGCAGATCAGTTTTCTCCACTTCTCTATCTCTCTAGAAGATAGATATGTCATCTATTGGCAAGGATAGGACATGCCGAATATGACATGCCTACAAAATGGGCATGACAAATATGTTGACCTGGAGCTGTTGGTTTGCACCTCAACATGCAGCTTCCCTTGGTTTGTGACCTAAAGCTGCAGAATCTGGGTAAAGCTTTCTCACTCTTTCCTGCCCTGAATACTGCAAATTTGTACTTGCCTGCCAATTCATGATCACAGCCCTACATTGCTCTAAACCTTTGCTCAGGTCTTCATGTGTGCAAATGTAGAATACTACCCATGACATAGAGTGATACAACCCGGCATCTTGGCTGAAAAGCTGATCCTCTGCCAATCTCACCATTGAAGTTGACCCCCAGAATGTAATGCAGCAGGGTTCGCCCGTCAATGGGGTCCATCTTGTCACACACCCCAGTGTGGCCTGAACAGAGCTCCATATGCATGTTGTGTAAGGCATGGGCCATGGCATAGACAGCGTCAATCACAAACTGCACCTTTCCCTCCTGCTCGTAAGTTGATTCTCGGCCAATTCGTTCATCTCCTGAAGAAAAGGGGGAAGGTGAGTCAAAGCCACTGGCAATTCTGAATAGCCCATCATATTAAAATACTCTCTGGCTGTGAAAGCTTTTTCTTTGACTCTAGTGCCTTGCTTACAGAATTGAGCTCTGGTGGTGCAGCGGTTAGAATGCAGTATTGCAGGCTAACTCTGCCCACTGACAGCAGTTGGATCCTGACCGGCTCAAGGTTGACTCCGCCTTCCATCCTTCCAAGGTCAGTAAAATGAGAACCCAGATTGTTGGGGGCAATATGCTGACTCTGTAAACTGCTTAGAGAGGGCCGTAAAGCACTGTGAAGAGGTATATACCGTAAGTCTAAGTACATTGATATTGCTATTTCTTCCCCAGAAAGACTCAGCTATCTCTTGCTCTGCTTTTTTTTTCTTGAGATGCAAGATTCTTCTTTTAATTTCCCTGGCCTTTTAGATGTTCTTTTCTATTTTGTGATAATTTGGTTACCTGTCTCATCAGAGCCATCCTATGCCTTATCTCAAACATACCAACTTTGTTTTCCAAGAAAAATACCTATCCAAATAATGATTCATATTTGGGCAGCACTGTAATTTCTTTCATAAATTATATTGCATCCCCTGTTCTCAGCTGTATTAACAATGTGACTTAGAAGTGGGGGGGAAGGTTTGATGCTATTTGGTTTACTATAAGCAAAACGTTTTGTGCATTCCTCTATTCTGAAGTAGAACAGAATTTATTACGATAGTCAAGTTTTCTATTCTTTATATCAAGCAAATGAATGTGTACCCAGCTCAGAATAAGAAATTAGGCTAGATGGCTCCTTATAGGGTGCCGCTGTCAATTTCCTTCCATACTAAAGAGAAAAAACAAATTGAAAAGTACAAGGCTAAAACACTAAAGCACAGCCTACTATAGAAGAGTATGGAGATGGACTTAAAGGGGGATTCAACAATTCTTATGTCAACATCAGTTTGAGTTGGTTAGATGCGAGTGGGGTGAGGGAAAAAGTCAGGATTGCCCTGCCCTGATTCTCTTTGGTATAAAAGGGAACAGAGAAAATCTGTTAGGCTTTCACTGTTTTGTTATCATATCTTATATTGTAATAACAGAGTTGCAGTAGTTCTTGTGATGTCCATTTTCCTGTCCTGTTCTATTTCAAAGGATTGACCTCAATCTTGAAAGCTTGACAGAGATTCTCTCTCTTTCTCTCTCCACCCCTCTTTATACAGATAGTCCTCGACTTACAACAATTCATTTAGTGACCGTTGAAAGTTACAATGGTACTGGAATAAGTGACATGACTGATTTTCACACTTATGACCAGTGCTTTTTTTCTAAAAAAAAAAAAAAAAAGGTGCCGGAACTCACACACGTCATACAACCCATCTTGCCTACCCTACAAGGTTCCATCCCAAAAAGGTGCCGGAACTCCGTTCTGGGCGTTCTATGACAAGAAAAAGCCCTGCTTATGACCATTGCAGGGTCTACATGGTCACACAATCAAAATTCAGATGCTTGGCAACTGACTCATATTTATGATGGTGGCAGTGTCCCAAGGTCATGTGATTGATCACCTTTTGCGACCTTCTGAGAAGAAAAGTCAATGGGGAAGCCAGATTCACTTAACAACTGTGCTACTAACTTAAACAACTGCAGTAACTCGCTTAACAACTGTGGCAAGCAAAGTCGTAAAATGGGGCAAAACGTGCTTAACAACCGTCTCACTTAACAACAGCAATGTTGGGCTCAATTGTGGTCATAAGTCAAGGACTACTTGTAGTAAGGAGAATCCAAGCAGGACAATCCTGAATTTTTAACTCACCACCCCAGTCCTGTTGACCTAGGCTGAGCTGGATGCTTGCATAATGTCTGTTGGATACCTTCTTCAGGCCATCTCCGTATTCCTCCAAATCTACTTGCTGTTTGGTTAGGTTTGTGACTTGCAGAGATTTTAACTTTTTCCCCAAAAGTAAGCAAATGCACCTGTAATTTGAAGTGGTGCATTTACCATCCCAGAACGTTAAGTCCCTTGCAAATGTATGCCTCTCCTTCTTCCCACCTAAAATAGAACAATTCTGCTCTCCCTTTGTGGAAACCTGGAAGGCAAAGGTGGGCGAGAAATGGCTGTGGTGGAGGCTGGCTAGTGCTGGCAAAGAGGAGGCACTTCAATACTTCCAAAACATAATCTCGGATTGCATCCAAAGTAATGATGACAAACATTATATGCCTTGAGGATGTATTTGGAGAATCTTAGAGTGAGGGAAAATCTGCTTTCATACAGGCACAACTAATCAGGACTTAAAGCTCTCTTACGCACTAAATGGGGATGAGACAAGGGCAACGTCAAGGAGAGGATTTCCTTTGTCAGTACAAACTGTGTACATGGGAATGGAGGTCGGGTTACATGTCACGATCAAGGCAATGTGTGATGTGCAAGTTGTACTTATGGATGTCTAAGCTTAACATTGTAAACAGACATATCCTTAGTTCATATAAAGAATAATAGCCATTCACGAGGCTTTCTATGAAAACCTGAAAATCTCCTTCTCCACATCCCACTCTTTAGGACACTGATGCTAAGTCAGATTGGCAGGTCTTTCTTTCTTTCTTTCTTTCTTTCTTTCTTTCTTTCTTTCTTTCTTTCTTTCTTTCTTTCTTTCCTTCCCCACTTTCTTTCTTTCTTTCTTTCTTTCTTTTTTTTCTTCCTTCCTTCCTTTTTTTGCCAGCTCCTGACTTTTGATGGATTTCTTTCCAAAGCAGTTGCAGTGTTTTAATCTTGCCTGTCTGCTTTCTTGAACAATTTGTGTAGAGACTGATAATTTCTCAGTTGTTGAGAGAGGGAGGCTGAACCTAATTTTCTTGGTCAATTTTTGTTAATTTTTTTGGGCGAGGCGCCATGCACCTTCACCATGGACCTTCAATTGCCAGCAATTCAGTGGAAGAGAAGTGGATGTGGGAAATACTGGGGAACTTTGGAGATGGGCTTGAGAAATCAAGGGGAACAAATGGATTCTGACTACTGAAGAAGTCACTAAAACAACTAAAAACCGCATAGAAAAGGAGGCTGAGTTGGACATTTTTCCAGGAAAAAACAGCGCCTGGAGAGGAGGCAGGGACTCCTTGCTTTCTTTCTGTCATAAGGGGAGGGGGGACACATGAAGTCTAATCTCCTCTGTTCCCTGTGGAGTTGAACAACAGCCTAGGCCTTGAAGCTCTGTGATGTTTTCTACCACAATCACCTCAAAACCAGGGATTAGGGTGCAATTGGGGAATTATTCATTGGAGCAATTATTCTGTGCATTAACTCCCCTTGCTTTACTCCTCCCTCCTTCCCTCCCTCGCACCACACATCAGAAATAGCCCTACCAGTACATTTGCGGTTGCCTTCATCATATTGGAACCCTGGGCGGGTCAGTTTACACCTGAAGTCTTGCTCCCAGAATTCAGCAAACCAGATGTTGCGCCGATTGTTCTCCAACGAGCGGGTGGTGAAGTATTGGTCAAAACCTGGAAAGAGAACAAGGAGGAGGATCATAGCTGCACAGTCATTTTTTTTTCAAAGAACTGTCAATGTTTTTTTTTAAGGTAGTTACTGAAGTTGAATCGTGATTAGCCACTTCATCTCTCAATTGCAGTGTTATCTCCATGTGAAAAAAAGTTTTCCTTCTTGGCTTTTCAGGGTGGATCACTTTTAAGAGCAAAGGAGTATGTTGTGTGGCTTTTTCTCATGCCAGATGTGTGTGAATGTATGTCAGCATCCAGTCATCAAGTACTTGGATGTAGAGATGGTGATTTTGATCCATCAAGCAGAAACTTCAGGAGAATGGAACATTACTCATTCCTGCCAGTCAAACTTTATCTTACAGAATTCATTCCCTTGAGAGAGTCCTATTCTCTGTTACATTTTGTCATTATAATATATCCTTTTATTTTAGAGACATTAATGAAGTCTTTCAGGTCTCAGTCATTAGCAAATTGAAATCTCTAAGCACAAGTATCTGTCTGGGGCAGAACGGGAAGGAAGACATCTGTCTTCCCACTCATTGGTCTTCCCAGCTCTGAAGAGTTGCTTTAAGTCTATTAAATCATGGCTTCTCTATCACTTTAAAATGGATTAGTTG
>NW_015386310.1:209073-211111 GCF_001527695.2 Protobothrops mucrosquamatus
GCTACCATATTGGATAGCGAGGCTCTAATCATGGAATCCTCTGTGTTCTCTGAGCTTGGCTGTTTGCTTGTGGATATTTCATTACTTGACTAGCTTCTTCAGTGCTAGTGAGTATGGGGTTTGCTCCCTGTTTAATTACGGTAGCTTGCCCTGCCAGCATTGCTGGTGTGGTTTTCTCCTTGATAGTTACCCTTAATTAGGATATTGTTTTCTACTGAATTGTTTGGTGTTCATCCCTACTTATCTGGGTGTAAGCTGCTGGAGAGGATGCATTCTGGTCTTTTTGTTTCCTTCTTAGCCTTTTTATTGTCCTTTTTCAATGCTGTATAAATGTGTCTTATTTCTATGTGTCTGCTGATGGCTGATTTGCCTGAATGCCAAGCTTTCAGAAATTCCTAGTGGTTTTAGATTTAGCTTGGTCTAAGATGCTTACAATTTCCCAGTTGAAACTGTGGTTGAGTCTGTCCATGTAGTCTGAGATTAAGGATCTCTAGTTCTAACTGGCCATCAGCAGCAAGAGTTACTTTTCTGCCCTCTGTTGGTGGCTGTGATTTTTATGGTTCTGATCACCAGCTCTTGTTAAACTTTCCTCTGGTGGTCAACGTAGGTGGCCCTGTAAAATGGGTATTAATAGGAGTCCCCTCTCACCCATTATTTTACTCTCTATCCAATCAGTAGTGTGGGGGTAATGAAACAGGCAGAAAAGGGATAGAGATGGGTAGGAAAAAAAACAACCCTGTCTTTTCAGGAAGAATAACAAATGCAGAAGTGACATTCATTCTGAGGGATATCTGCTACCAGTTTGCCCAGGGCAATGCTGGTCATTTTCTACTAGGTCTCAGGAAAGAGAGTGGATCTTGGAGTCATGGCAGAGTGGGTCAGCTGTGTCATGTGACTTCAGCCAGTTCGTGTTTCTCTCCACTCTCCCAGACTGCATGTTGCTGCTCTCCTCTGCTCTGTCTAAGCCTTTGTTACCTTCAATCGAGGCCCTTTTGGGTAAGATGGTCACTGCTCCTTCAGCCACTTCTTCTTGCATCAAAATGGGGGAGATCTTGGAGCCCCAGCTGTCAGAACCTACCCAGAGGAACTGCCCTGTCAGATTGGCAAAGCGGGCGGCTTCCAGCACTCGTCTGCAGGGGTGCAATGGAAAAATGAGAGACATTCATGACTAATCCCTAAGCAAGATAAAACATGCTCTGTCAATCACCTTTTTTTTTGGCTGTGTCCCTATGATGTTGTGTTGCATGGACATCTTATCCCCAGCTCTTGCATGAGTTACACTTGAGTCTACTTTGGCCATACCGGTGTTTTGCTCCTTATTCCAACTGATGCCGGGAAAACCTCAAGATCTGTATAATCTGTTAGGCTCTGTCTAACATTACCTAGGCAAGTCAAGGGACTAGGAACCAAATTACTAAAGGGAAGATAGGGGTCTTCAGTGGGGACAACAAATTTCACACTGAAACAGTCTTCTGCAAACTCAAGACTGAAAGGAGACTGCTGCAACTCAGCCACAGAGAAAGTGTAACTAGTGAATTCAGAACTTCAGCTATAAGCCACCATGTAGTTAATGCTAGGCTAGGACTATATACTATTACATGCTGTGCTGAGTCAGGAATAGACACCTTTTTTCCAGCTTGGGAGATGAGCAGCAATTTATTTACATATTTATGGGGGGAAGCAAGAGACATATCTAATGATGGAAAGACTTTGGGAAATGGTAGTGTGGAGAGGGTTGTGGGAGTATATTAAATCTAGCAGCGGTTAAAGACAGAGTTAATATTTTACGAAAACTTGCTGAAAATTATGCAGCTGCGAATGAGTGATTTTGTTGACAGATTTCAGCAGGATGATCTGCTGTGATCTGGGAGCTAAAAAATAGGAGCTGGCAGGCCAAATGTGGATTTGAAATTGCCTACTCCCTGCATGATGTGTTTTGATCGAGTTTTTTGATCTAGTCTAAAACTCATGAATGAATTAATCATAGTTTAGTTAATTCTTGGTTTGATTGTATTCCTTTTTAGCTACTCTTGTTGTG
>NW_015386310.1:211705-224681 GCF_001527695.2 Protobothrops mucrosquamatus
TTTCAGCAGGATGATCTGCTGTGATCTGGGAGCTAAAAAATAGGAGCTGGCAGGCCAAATGTGGATTTGAAATTGCCTACTCCCTGCATGATGTGTTTTGATCGAGTTTTTTGATCTAGTCTAAAACTCATGAATGAATTAATCATAGTTTAGTTAATTCTTGGTTTGATTGTATTCCTTTTTAGCTACTCTTGTTGTGTACCTCTCTGGATTGATAAGAGATTTGGATGGACCACAAGATCCAATCAGGCCTAACTAGGAACCATAAACAGACCACATATTTGCACATCAGTTGAACTAGTCAAGCTAAAAACAAACCATCTTTTCAATTTAATTTAATTTAATTTAATTTAATTTAACCATTCCCTGAATTATTTTTATTTGCATATCATACTAAGATGAAAATAATCTCAGATTTAGCCATCCTGTTCCCTTGATAATTTTGGATCAGATTAACCCACCGTTCTGGCTGTTGTCAGGATGAAACAGAAGAGGAAACATGTTCGCAACTCTTGGAAGGAAGCCAGAACACAAATGTACAAAAGAAAAAAAGCAGATGGAGCATTTACTTGATGTCGTCCTCATTGGCAAAAATGATGATGCCGCGGGCATTGGGAGTCTCCATCAGTCTCTTGATCATTTTGTTAAACTCTCCTGGCCTGGGTTCCCGTGGGATCTTGATGGACTGGGCAATGCAGACTCCACCTGCCAGGTAGGAAAAAGCTTTAGGAAATGATTTGGAAAACTTGGTTTAGTGGGTATTTGCCTTATACACAGAAGGTGCAACATCTCTTATTTAAAAAGAAGTTGGTTGCAGATCATGGTGAGCTCTCATTGTGCCTGAGATCCTGAAAGCTGATGGTTGCTTTGAGTTACCTTGGTCTACATTGGCAAGTAATCTGATCTGGAATAAGACTCCTTCCTATGTTCCTATTCTGTTCTTCCGTCCCAAAGAAGATTATTTTGAACTATCTCTCAGTTATTCTGTCCTGATTCTTTGCTGATGTTTCATATTCCTGGGCACAGCCCAAAGCTATGCTGGTTGCTAAAATGGGTTCAAGAAAGCTTCACATTCACTAGAGCAGTGGTTCTCAACCTTTTTAATGCCGCGACCCCCAACCGGTCGTAAGTCGAGGACTAAACCGGTCGTAAGTCGAGGACTAAACCGGTCGTAAGTCGAGGGCTAAACCGGTCGTAAGTCGAGGACTACCCAACCGGTCGTAAGTCGAGGACTTTCCCTGCCCGGGAGCGCCGCGCATGCGTGGTTCCGCCCCCTGCGCCGGCCGAGGCGTAGCTGGCAAGTGGCAGAGACAGAGCAGGCCGACCACCAGCTGGCCCAGCTCAAGGGATGTAAGGCACCGGCTGGAAAAGGGGAAAAAAATGGCGGACAGCCTTGCTTGGCGACCCCCGTGAAACGGTCGATCGACCCCAAATGGGGTCACGACCCATAGGTTGAGAACCGCTGCACTAGAGGCTTTTCAGAATTTCCTGTGCTCCAAACTAGGTTAGATGCACCACATATAGAAATGGAGAAAACTGACCACAGAAGAAGACCTAGTGGTCCATTGAGCCTGACCTTTGAGGTTCTTTTCTTGTGGTTTTTGTTTTCTTTTTAATTAATTTATTATTTTTATTTGGACATGAGTTTATCCCAAGCACATTTAAACTCAGTAATCGTTGATTGACCTAATACCTCTGCTGGAAGCTGGTTCCAAGCTTCCACTACTCCTTTTGTGAAGTAATACTCCCTAGCATTACTTTTGAACTAACTATCAGTTTGTGGTTATGCCCCCTCCCCCTGCCCGTGTTCTTGATTTTTGCTTAATATTGAAAATACTGCCTTCTAGATCCTTATTCACACCCTTAATATATTTAAAGGTTTCAATCAGGTCCTCCACTCCCCTTCTGTCTTCCAGGCTGTTCATATTCCATTTCTCCAGTGCACCATTTTTATTGCCTCTCTCTGGATTTGCTCAATCTTATCAATATCTGTTTTTAAGTGAGGTCTCCAGAACTGGACACAGTATCCCAAATGGGGTCTGACATATCTCCTATGCTTTTCTTTATTCAGAGATAAAATGAGGATTTTTGGAGAGGGAGGGATTTAAAGTGAGTAAAGTGTTTACTGGAAGAGGATTAATACTCTCTCCAACCTGCCATCGCTGAAAGATACCTGCAGCAGACCGGGCAAAGGAATATGATACCATTTTGGACAAATGGCTGTCCTATCTTTTCTTGAAAACTTTCAGTGAGGGAGCACCAAGAGCTCTAGGAGGCGGGCTGTTCCATTGCTAAGCTCTCATAGAAAATTCTTCCTTGGTTCAAGTTTTGATTGCTTACTATAAAGCTCTACCCATTGATTCCTGTCATATTCTCAAGCACTAGAGAGACTAAATCTATTCTTCATTCCCTGTGACAGCCCTTCATATATTGGGAGACTGCTATCATGTCTCCTCTTGGCCTTCTCTACTTTATACTAAGCATACCAAGTTCCTTTAATCGCTCTTCATAGAGTTTAGCTTCCAAGCCACTTATCTTCTTTGTTGCTCTTCTCTGCACTCTTTCCAGTTCCTCAACATTCTTTTTGTATTGTGCTGATCAGAACTGGACACAGAATTCCAGGTGTGGTCTGACCAGTGCAGTATAGAGGGGTGCTATCACTTTGTGTGATTTCGACCCTAGACCTCTATTCATGCAGCCCAAAACTGCATTGACTTTTGTATCTGGTCAATTACAGTACTCATTGCTTATATTACTCATTGCTGAACAACATTTGGATCTGGTTTTGGATCTTGTTCAAGTTTATCAAGATTTTGAGCCTGTCTTCAGAGCAATTCCCCCCCTCCCCCAAGCTTTGTGTCATCCACAGATTTTATAAACATGTCTTCTACTCCCTCATCTAAGCCATTTATGAAGACTTAGTGGGCCCAGGACAGAACCCTGAGGTATCACATTGCATACTCTCTGTGGGCATAAACCCATTAAGGATCACATGTTGGTGATGGTTGTTCAACCTTGAATCCATCTGGTAGTGGATCACCCAGCCCATATTTTTCCAGTTTGTCAAGAAGGAAAATATGGTCTATTTTATGACCTTCCTTTCTAAAGTCTATTTAAGCTACGGAGACAGGTACCCAGATAAAAACTGAGCCCTTCCTCCAACCTAAACAACTCCCCAACCTAAACAACGCAAACTAATAGAGATAGAACATCTACTGTCTGTGCCTGAACTGCTGGATGTCATCTTACAGTCATTCATGGGTAGATTTCCCTTTGTAGCACCTGCTCTCTGAAATCCATGAGGTATGTACTCATACATCTTTCAGCTCCTATTGAAGACCCATCTTTTCACCCAGGCATTCTCTGTATGATACACAGGGATGCCCTGTTATTAATATGCCACTTCATATTACTGCAAATCTCAAAGCAATTTAAAATGGAATGTTTGATCACCTGGTTGCAACAGCCAACTTGAATTTTTCAACACCCCTCATCTTTTGGACAACATTCATACAGGGAATGAAAAGATACATCTTCAATAGGCAGCTGAAAGATGTCTGAGTGCATACCTCATGAATTTCAGAGTGCATGTACTTCCAAAGAGAAAGCTATCCATGAATGACTACTATACTACTATTTCCTGAGTTCTCATGCAGCACAGCCTTGCTGGTTAGGAATTTGGGAATTATAGACCTAACACCTGAAGGCTATACAGTGGTACTCATTGTTAATTGGTTCTGGGAGACGCAATGAGTACCAAAACAATGAGTATCATTTTTTTCCCATAGGGAATAATGAAGTGAGTCACAAGGCAGCCGACACTGACAAGTTCTAACTTGTGCATTGAATATCAAACAAACAAACAAACAATTAGTACCAGGACAAAAGTTTCACGTCAACATGCACTGAGTACCAAATCTGATGAGTTTCAAAGCAGTTCAGTACCAAGATACCACTGTGTTAGATTTTATCCCTTAAATCCTCTACTATGCTCACTGTGGGGAAAGGGAAAGGATCCTGGAAGCCAAATAAATCTGCAAAGTACCTGCTGCCAACGGAAAGTGTGAAAACCAATAGTTTATTCCTAAAAATAATTTGGGAAAAGGAGGAATCTCACAAATTAGTGGCTTGTGTATGTAAGAGATAAAGATAGCATCTTCCTTGAATTAACCTTGATTCCCAATGACTAATATGTCCTTGTAGGTATTTTGGTAACAATACAGAAGTGGTTTGCTACTGATATCAGTCAGGGATCAGTCATGGGATAAAAATAGCAAAAACTCACAGGGTGACCAGGTTTACACAAATACGAATGCTCAGCCCATGTTAACCAATCTCAATTGCCCATATTTCCATAACCTCTCCAATGACCATATTTTTGAGTTCACATAATGACCTAGAGGCTAAGCAGAAGATATGCTGCACCCCAAACCCCCAACTCTATTTTACTTTAGATTAAAATGTGATGAGTGTGACCCAGCTATCGAATAGTAGATATGGAAGAAATGGTTTATGTTGCATGTAACTTGCTCTGTTGAGCTACCATAATCTCACATTCCATCATGTCTGTCTATACCCTCTCCTCCTCCTCCACTGGCAGCAATCCAGAGCACAGCTAATCCAGAATCAAAAGCTCATTTGTTTCAGTATGGACTTGGCCTAGGACTCAGGTGTGGGACTTTTTTTTTCATTGCATTTGCACACTGCAAAAATATGAGCCAATCTCTGATCCCATGCAGAGATCCCCTTTCCCTGAACATGGAACAACCGCTTCAGACATTGCCCAAGCTCCTCTTACCAGCTTCCCGGGAGATCTGCACAAAGGCATCGACCCCACTCTCGCCATAGTTGCCCTCAGAGGCCAAGGTGGAGACATAATTCCAGCCTAGCGCTTTAACAATGTCTACCATTGCTTGAGCTTGGTAAGAGTCAGGAGGCACCACACGGGAGAAATAATCGTAGCGGTTATTGTCACTGAGTTCTGGTGCTGTGGATGCATAGCTTATCTGGGGAATCTGTAGAAGTGGAAGAAAATCACAGGTTAAAAGTGATGCATTATCCTTAGCCTCCACCCTTGTTGTGCCAGTGACCTTCCTCTCCAGCCCTTCCTTATCCATTTAGTCCTTCTGCAGGACCTATTTCTTTTGTAAAAAATATTTCTGTACTGTACCATCAAAGGCTCACCAAGCTCACATCTTGTCCTCCCTGTTTTTATTTTAATCCATTGTGTTTTATCGAATCCTCCCAGTACTGACACAATATTAAGGCTAAATGGTAGCTTTTTGTTACAAAGCAAAAATGCTCTTAAGAGATGGGGAGTAATGACCCCAGTGAGGCTTAAGCTTCTTTGTCGACTGATTTATGGCATTTATATGGCTCCCATTAATAGTCACGAACAAAGCAATAATTGCCATAACTGTGTGACAACATTTGCCCTGTACAAATATCTTAGATCCATTTTCACAATATCTTATTTCTTTTTCTTTCTTTTTCTTCTATCGCTTACATTTTATTTTATTTTATTCAAAAAGTTAAAATATAAACTCCCCCCCCCAAAAAAAATTACAAAGACAAAACAAAACTAGACAAAACATTTTTATCTTAATAAATAAGCAGCAGTGGATTCAAAAGTGAAATCACAAAATGTTAAAAGTTCCAGAAATATTAAAAAAAAATACTATTATTTTTAAAATATTAAAAGTATTTTTTAAAAAAATCTTTGCTGCCCAATAGGCATGGCATGCAACATATTTCCAGAAAGAAAGAATTCCAGGATGTATTGTTAAATGTCCCTTTCTCTGGTTAACTACTCCCTTACTTCATTTGATGGGGACATCAGAGTCAGCCTCAGTACCAATTCAAGAAGTTTCATTGTTTCGCATGAAGCAGGATGCATTTAAAAAGTGTTCATGAGCACAAGAAAAGATGACATTCCTCCTGTCTCATGTGCTAAAGCCAACTGGGTTTTTAACATAATCTTTTAACAGTAGCTCTATTCTGGCAACATGCTGGTTTGTAGAGTAAAACACACAAACTACATAAACCACAATGAGCAGCTCTGACACTTCCATAACTTCAGTAGAGACCTGGTCTCCATGGATACAATGTGATGCTCACCAGTGGGGAAAAAGTCTTGGACATGAAGGCTTCCTCAAGGTTTTATCTTTTTTGGAAGCCTTTGTGTAGTCCGCTCAGACTAGTTTTCTTCCTGCTTTTTCATCAATTTTGGAGGGACATTCAGTTTTTGGTAATGTCCCTGCAGAGCTTCCTTGCTGCAAACATTGGGGCTTAAATGAAACCACATTATGGTTTAGGATGCTATGAATGATTGGGCCATTGCTGGGTTCCTAAGAATTTCTTATGCTCAGAATCCTTTTTTAAATGCACCATGCCAAATTAGAATGTAAATGAAGTAAAAGACAGATGAGGCCCAATAATCTTTTAAAAAGTTGGCCTCAAATATTGTTAACTATTAGCAATAATTAGAAATTGCTATTAAAATCATTTTTAATAAACTTCGTGTTAAGTAAAATCGTAGCTGTTCTAAGTTCGAAAAGCTCTTTGAGATGACTGAGTTTAGCTCTTTGGTCCCTGCAGGAATCCAGATTAAAACATCCCAGATAGATGCCTATTTAGCTTCTGTCTGAACTCATCCAATGAAGGGGAAACCTTTGGGTAGCTGGTTCTACTGCTGAACTATTCTTAGGGAGTTTTTTTTTCCTCCCTTATAATTCCAGGGGAATCTGTCTTGTGTAGAGCCAGAATTTTCAGCAGTGGTTATATTACCTGGGGAATTTTGGAAATCACAACTTCCAACCCATCTGGAAGCTTGCATGATGGAGAAATATTATTCTATGTGGTCCTTTCTAGTACTTGATGATGCTATCATATCCTCCATGTGTTTTCTGCTCTCCAGGCCCAGTTTACCCAGCTCTTTCCATCTTTATTGATGAAAATATTTATTTTTCCTACAGATATTTTTTTTTCCTGTGCTTTGAATTTTACACTTCATTTTTTTCTGTAGAACCACAATTGAGCGCCCTGCAGTATCCCCACAAACAGGCACTGACTTTCCAAATACACCCTTTAAGCAGGGGCACCATCTTAAATATCATCTCCTGAGACAGGAATCCAGATGTTCCCTAGGAAGCTGTAGCTACTATCACCTCTTTTCTGTTCAACCTCCTTTCCCCCAAATGTTGTTGTGTGAAAGGCCTGCCTTCTACTTACAGCAAAGAGGCGAAGGACGTTGGCCACCATAATAGAGACAGAGCTGGCAGAGGCCCCAATGACAGCCACCACACGCTCTGGTTTGGCAATGATGGGTGGCTCCCCATTGGAGCAGCGCACATCGGAAGTGTCCTTCTGAATCAGTGCCTGGACAAAAGTCAATGATTGTTCCAAGGCATAGGTGTCACGAGAGCAGGTATCCAGGATTCGGGCTCCCAAGGTTATGTTGGGAAGCAGATCAGGGTCACTGTTGATCTGATCCAGAGCGTAAAGCATGGCCTCCATCCGATGGATCCCCTTTTCTTTCTTCACCTCCCCACAAGGTACTCCGGCTGGGCCACGGGAATGCACAGGGAACAGCCCTCCAAGAGTGATGTCTCCTTCTATCTTGATTGAATGTGGCTGGGTGGCTGCTTGGCTACGTACCCAACCTGGGCCAGATCCTAAGGCCCACAGTGACCAGAACCAAAACAATGGGAAGTTAGTAGACTCCATGATGGCTTCCTGTCTTTTTGAGTACTTGGGATGGCTACAACCTACAAACAGAAGAAGGCAAACATAGAATGGAGTTGGGTTCAAATCTCATTTCAGCACCCACTAAGATTTGCCATTCTGAGCAGATTAAAAGTTAAACAGTACTCTCCCCCCTCCCCAGGATATTTCATTTAAAAATCATTGGCAGATGCATGTCCAGGAAAGGTTTTTTGTTTAAAATGAGGATATACAAAAGTTCTTCCTTTAGAGGCACTTATGCTCTACTCCACTACTTTTTGGAAATGTAGTTGCATACAAGCCAAAGTAATATATAAATAAATCAAAATCCACATGTGAATAACGCTTTCTTCAAAAACTGCCACTCAAACAATCCAGCAAAACTCACAGATGCATCACATTCATCTGTTGTTTGTCTCAGTGCACCTAGAAAGGTAATAAATATACTATCCCTGTGAATAGAGGTTATTTTCCTAGTTTTAGGGCTAAGAATGAGAGTTGCTCCCCTCAGGTTCCTTAAAACAACCCACAATAATTGCCTTGCTACATCCAGAGGCAACAACTTCCATCATTTAATGGCAAGCAAGATGTTCAAAGAGAATCTGATCAGGGTACAATCCTTCCCTTGCTCAATCCCATGCCCCTGGATGCCTACAATTCCTTGGCCAAAAATCAGTTCTCTGTCTTTTGTTCTAACAAAACTGTTGGTCAAAATCATTAGGTTTAACTGAATTTCCTGAGCTGGAAAATAATAATAATTCCCTTGGGCTGGAGTTCTCACTGTATGATACGCTTCCCTAAGGGGAGCCCATGAATTGTGAGGGGAGCTGTAGGATCCGGTTCAGGAATTCTGGCTACTGAAAATGGAGCTGCTGATCAGGTTCTCCTGGCATTGGAGGCAGTGAAAAATCCCAAAGCATTTTCCCCTAAGAATGAAACTGCCACAATAAATGTAAAACTTGCTTTCCTTCTAGACCCCAAAATCCTTCTGCAGCTTCTGCCCTCAGCTCTTAATATCTCTAACTTTGGTTTGTTATGGATAGGTTTTTTTACCTTTTGAGGAGGGGTGACCGTGTTTTGGCGATTAATAAGCCGCTGTTGCTCAAGACCAGTTTCCATGTCACACCCAGGTCAGGTTCCTTTCTTTGTCTAAAATTTCTACAATCTTATGATATGCATAATGTTGGGTTAATATATCAACCATCATGAAAGAAACTGTGTTGAAAAGCAACCTGTCAAATGAGCTATGAATTTTTGCCTTCTCCTTTTACATTCTTCTAAGCAGCCACATGGACACCAGGGAATAAGAATGGTTGCTTGCCCATGTCAGGCATGTGTCAAATTGGGGAGTTTAGGGGAGGGAGGGAGGGAGGGAGGGAGAGAGAGAGAGAGAGAGAGAGAGAGAGAGAGAGAGAGAGAGAGGGAGGGAGGGAGGGAGGGAGGGAGGGAGGGTCTAGGTCAGTGATGGCGAATCTATGGCACACATGCCAGAGGCGGCACGCAGAGCCCTCTCTGTGGGCACGCGCCATCGCCCCAGCACACGTGGTCTCTAAAGGTTCGCCATCACTGGCCTAAGGCCAGCCAACCTGGAGCAGCCATTGGGGAGCCCACCATCCCACCTGCCAGAGACCCCCTGGATCTCCCCCAACCCTGCCTGGCTCCCACAGGTGTCCCTCCCCATAAGCAACATCGAGGTGGCCACGCCCACCCTGGCCATGCCCACCCAGTCTGCCATGACTACTGCAGCCACACCCATCCAGTGGCCATGCCCACCCAGTCTGCCACGCCCACTGTAGCTGCACCTGCCAAGTGGGCCACACCCACCCGGCGCCTGGCGATACATAAGTGGGTTTTGGGTTGCAATTTGGATACTCGGTCTCTAAAAGGTTTGCCATCACTGGTCTAGTACCTTCCAGATAGTTGCTGGGCTAGACATGTCAATGCAGCTGGGGGACTTTGAGTTGGGGAAGGCTGTGATATCTGAATGGTGACTCATTTTCTGGAAGTGAGGACACTGAAGCAGTGAAGGAGAGTGGGGAGGAGATACTTGGGCTGATCATGCAGGAATATGTGTGAATGAATGACAAGCAAAGAAAATAAAGCTCCCCCCCCTTTCTGATTGTGTGACTTCATGGTGGTGCAGATCCCATGAGGGAGATGGGTGATTTAGAAACATGAAATATAAATATTTTTTACTAAGCCACTTTCAGGGAGCGACAGGATATCAGCTTTCAACAGAGCATTCCTTATATGACAAGGCAGGGATTGGAGAAATTAGTGTGGTTTGGTTTAAAAACATATTCTTAAAATAATACACCAATATAGCTCAACATTTGGAGATGCATGAATTTCAGAGGATAAATGAACGGATGGATGGATAGGGTTGCCAGGTCTGCTGCCAAAAAATAGCGGACAAGCGGGGAGGGGGGGTTAAGTAGTAAAAAAAGTAGACTGTACAGCTTTAGATTATGTACCATTTCATCATAAAGCTTTTGAATAAAAAAAATGTCCACTATTTTGTGAAAAAAAATAGTGAACATAATGTGAAAAAAGTGGACTGTCCACTCAAATAGTGGACACCTGGCAACCCTATGATGGATAGATGGATGGATGGATGGATGGATATTCTACACAAAATGCACCTTGTAATGAAAATACTGCACACAAAAACATTCAAACTAAGGGAAATTGCTAGCAAAACTATTCAAATTGTTTTAGATTGCAGATAAGAAGAAACAGGCGAGCGCAGCTCGGGGCAAACTTCAAAGAAAATTTCGGAGAAAAAACAAAAGTAATGGATGCATCTTTGTCTGTGTGAAGTCCCTCTGAACAAAGTCAGGCTCTTTTGGAGCAGAGCTAAATAGTGAAACAAAAGAAGCCTGAAGTGTAGAGGCGCAAGGAGGGGAGAAAATGTCTTGCCTCATCAGGGCTTTTGTGCTATAAAATCACATTCCGTTCATGGCACTAGGTTCACAAGATTTCTCTGGGAAAGTGTTATTCTTCCACAGTCACTCTTTATTTCTGGAGCATTCAAAAGATAAGATTTTGGAAAATGCAGTGTTTCTCTCAGTTGCAGCATATTCCCTGTCCAAGGAATATTTTACAACTGCGCGTATTGCATGTATGTCTCATGAAATTCCTTCCACCTATTACTGTGTAATTATTTTTATTTTATTTCTATGGAGTCTGCATTGGGAGGATTAATTGTGTTCTCTATGTGTGAGAAAGCGATGGTATGCGTGCATGGTTTTAGTGATGAACTACAAAATAATTTCCTGAACTACATCTCTCTCTCTCAAAAGAAAACCCCCTCTTGGTCTTTATTGCAAGTCCATTCATCCATCTGCTGCTGCAGATGGAATAATTTTACACTTTTGATATTGCAAAGTTATTTAAGGACATTGTGCAAAGAGTAGGGATGCAAGACACTGGGGGGGGGGGGATTTTAATATTGGCATTTTGACTCCCAAGTCCTTCAAAAGCAATTTGAAAAAGGCTGCAATCATTTTCGCTGCCACCAACCTCTGAAAAATAAGAATGGGCTGGAATGATCACTTTTCCTCAGGTAAAAACTGGGGCACATTCATTGTATCAATCTTTATTATTATTATTAATGTTGATCTGTAACCTCAAAAATATTCACAGGTGTAATCAGGGCTACAATGACTTAGAACTATAATTTCACTCAATTATGGCAGTAAATTGGGGGCTATCTGTGTACATACGCTGTGCACCCAGTTATACATCCTGCAACTCCTCAAAACAGCATTGAAACACTACATTTTATAAAATAGTAAAACATAACCACAAAGTGTGGTGCTAGTTATCAGTTTGGCTGACTTTAAAAAAAAGTTGGGCCAGTTAATGGAAATCATGGGGATAGCAATAGCAAGAGCACTTAGACATATATACCACTTCACAGTGCTTTACAGCCCTCTCTAATCGATTTACAGAGTTAACATATTGCCCCCAACAATCTGGCTCCTCAGTTTATCAAACTCAGAAGGATGGAAGGCTGAGCCAACCTTGAGCCGGTCAGAATTGAACTGCTGGCAGTTGGCAGAAATACCCTGCAATACTGCATTTTAACCACTGTTCCACCACAGTTCAACAGCGGTTAAGTTTTATGACATGAGACGGTCATCTGCTGGGAGGTGAATGGGCTTCCTTGTTCCATTGGTTGCTACTCTGAGGACAGATTGTTGAACTAGATGGGCCAAAGGTTCAGTCCAGCAGGGGACTGCTTATGCGCTTGCAGTATGTTCTTACAAACATATGTTCCAAGACACATATACACAGGAGGTTGAACTACTGGTCCTGTGGTGTAGCCAGAACACTTTGGAGCTTAAAACTGTAGAGATGAGAGTGGATTTTAGGAGGAGCCCTCCTAATCTACCACCTCTTATTATATTTGACAGCACGGTATCAGTAGTAGAATCCTTTAAGTTTTGGGGTTCTATAATCTTCCAGGATTTGAAATGGACACCTAACATTAGAGCCATCATTAAAAAGGCACAGCAAGGAATGTTCTTCCTGCGTCAACTTAAGAGGTTCAGACTGGCCCAGGAGCTGTTGATACAGTTCTACAGAGGAATTATGAATCTGTCATTTGTATTTCTATAACTGTCTGGTTTGGTACAGCAACTAAACAGTACAGGTACAGACTCCAATGGATAGTTAGGACTGCAGAAAAAACAATTGCTAGCAGGCTGCTTTCCAAGAAGACCTGTATATTGTGCGGGTCAGAAGAAGAGCTGAGAAAATAACTACAGATCCCTCACATCCTGGACACAATGTGTTTCAACTCCTATCCTCAGGATGTTATTATAGGGCATTGCATGCCATAACAACTAGACACAAACACAGTTCCCCCCCCAGGCCATCACTCTGCTGAACACCTAATCTTCACAGTACTGTCTTCTGTCTAAGTATATTTCCCGCATGTCGTATGGTTGTAGTATTATTATACTACAGTTATTATACTACAATATTATTATATTTCTGCACCGGAAACAAATTCCTTGTGTGTCTAATCACACTTGGCCTATTCTATTCTTTTTTTTTTTTTTTTTTTTCAACAAAATTTTTATTGGTTTTATTTTACATGGTGGCAAGGCCATCAATTAATCAAAATGAAATCATATTTATACAATTCAAATTATTTCAATATAATTAACTCAGTTATACATATAACTAATCTATTATTATTTTAATATATCCTACTTCCCCTTAAGTCAATACTAATAACTCTATT
>NW_015386310.1:226657-267820 GCF_001527695.2 Protobothrops mucrosquamatus
TCCAACTTGCAGGACTGGCCTAGGGGAAAATTTTAATGGGGTCTTAAAGCAATTTTATATTAACTTGACCAAATTACTAATATTTGTTTTTACTTATGTTTTTAAATTGTAGTTTTTGGGGATTAGTGTTTTATCTGGTTGTTAGCCGCCCTGAGTCCGTAAGGAGAAGGGCGGGATATAAATTAAATTAATAAATAAAATAAATAAATAAATTGCACTACATGTTTACATTTTATAACTAGAGACATTTCTCTTAAACAACAGGGCAGTGCAGTTTTTGCTAGCTATTTTGATCTGGATCATATTATATATATTATTAATTCTCTGTATAAGGTTTCATTGTATATATATATATCATACCTGATTTCACTCTTATTATTTAAGTTTTCATTATTAATTCATATTCCTCTTTGATTTTAACAATAACCAACTTGGATTTTAATTACAACCAGCCAAACTGTTCTAGGATGACTACATTCAGCTTTGGCCTTCCCAAGTTGTAATGGTTCTCCTTTACAAAAATATTTCTTTGGGGGCATAATGAAAATTCAGACATTATAAGGTAGGAAAAATACTGCTAAATACCTGCATCTCCCTCTCTCTCTCTATATATAATTCCACCTTCTATATAGATTTCTTAAGCAAATAAGCTTTTCCACCTCTGCTTCAGATATGTCGTCTCTTCTTCACATGTAAGCACAAATATTGAACAAGCTAAACTACTGCCAAGTCAAAGTTGGGGCATCTGTGTTGTCATTTTCATACACATACACACTGAATACAATACATTAACATATCTGCTGCAAAACCACCTTTGAACTTGTGCCTGTCAACAGCCAGCTTCTGCTCCCAGTCAGGAAATCCATTATTGCCATTATTGTTATTGTTACTTCTGATGAGGAATAGATATACAGGAATGATTTGCCAGGAAGGCAGTTCTACCCAAGCAAACTTCCCCAGTCCTTGGACATCCGACGAGTTGTCCTAGACCTCCCATCACTTCTAATCAATCCGACCAATGGGTCCTCTGGCTGGAGGTAAAGGAAGGGCGCTCTGCTACCTTTGGAAAATATTAGATTGAGGGAGATTGTGCTAGAGGAAGCCTGTGGTTTAAAAATGTTCCTGGTCTTTAGGTTATCTACTTGGGTACACACAACAGCTGACTTTTCCCTTCTGTGTTGTCATGCATTCTATGGCTGTTTCTCTGATGGTTCAGTCTCCTTTCTGGCAACTATCCCTCCCTACTATTCTCCAGTGAACCAGCTGGCTTGATCCTATAGCTGGAGCCTGTAGAGGACAAGTCTGGAGCTTATCCTGGACATGCTGGGATTCCATCTGGCTCTCCTCTAAGTGCCTGTCTGGAGCTTCCCCTGCTGATGTTTGCTTTTAATTGCCCTCCTGCCCGTTTTTTTTTTCAGAACGCAAAGGAATAGCATAATAAAAAGAAAGGGATTCAAGCACCCTCAAAGGAGGAATGTCGCAGAGATATCAGGGGAATCCAAAGTTAAAGGAAAAGATTTTTACCCCTTCCTTCCATAGCTTTTTTGCAACAGTTTAGGAAGGAGGCAATGGAAATGGGACCAGGGTCCAGACAGCTATGACCTTAGCATCCAGTGTGAGGATGGTGGGATTATGAGGGTGTTTGCCTCAAACAACAAGATGTCTTGTGCTGGCTTATATTATCAGGAACTGCCTACATCTTATCTCTAAGGCTAGCTAAGAATTAGACATTTAATTTTGTTTTTGTTTTGTTTTTAAAAGGAAGATTGGATTTTATATACAAAAAATATACACGAGGTTTGAAGCAGGCATTCTCTATTGCTATCTCTCTCCTGTCAATCAACTTGATTACAACCTCAGATCAGGATCAAAGAGTGATTACTTTGCTTCAAATGATAAATAAGACAAGAGATATACAAGTTCCGTGAAATCACAAAAAAATCAAAGTAAAGTACATTAATATACAATCTCAATTGCTCCCTTTCTCCACTTCCTGCTTCTCCATGCAACAGGGCTGTATCTGCCAGACTGCCAGACAGAATTTTGCTACTTGTCGTGTGATTTGGTTGGCAAGTCAATCGCTTACCTACAAATTATCCAGAATGCCTGGATATTTTTATCTTAAGAGGGCTCTCATGATTGGAAGTGCCTCCAGAAGATGCGTGGCAATACTGGAAGTAGCAGCAACTGACTTTGACTGATCCCCCAAAAGCTAAACAAGGTCATTCTATGGAGCGGAGACCAAGATCATTCCATGGATCGGAGACCCCAAGGAGACCACAAGGTTGTAGGTTAGCTTGGGAAGTTGGAAGGATCTTTTGGAAGAAGGGAATGACAGATTGTGTCAATATTGTTGCCCAGGAAGTTCTCCGTTAAAAAGATTCTTCATGGGGCAGCTCAGTGAAAAGCACATAAATCCTGAGTTATAGAGCAGATGGAAGGCACTGGTCAAAGCAGACCCAAAGCAGGCTTGGGTCAGAAGGAAATGAAGAGCAGGAAATGAAAAAGAGAGAAGGGGGGAAGAAGAATTGGAGAAAGAGGAACGAGGGACAAGAATACAGTCCTGGAGGGTTTTGATGCAGTGAAAGTAATTTATTTTCCTCTGCGACCCTGGCCATGCAGATGGAATTATAGCTGGTGAAGATGCTAAAGTCAAGGCCGCTGTGTGCATTGGGCAGTTCAGAAGCGAGTACATCTGATGAAACCAGGCTGGGAGGGGCAGGGTAGATGTCAAGGAGAGGATCCCTTCCCTTCCAAGGAGGATTAAGAGGAGAAACAGCTGGTTATGCAAGCAGGGTAGATATGGAGGGACACTGATTTTTCACCTATTGGCTCTGTTTTGGCTTATAAGAAACTGCTTTGTACAGAGTCAGACCATGGTCCTAACTGTCTTCCCCGGCCTTTCCCAATCTAGCATCCACCAGATTTGTTGAGATAATAGCAGTGCTATACAGAATGATTAGTTAGTTTAGTTTATTGATTAGCCCATAGGCCATATCAAAATACAGAGTTCCAAACATATAATATTAATACAATCCTATAAAAACAATGTAAAATGAAATTGGGGTAAAATACAATAATTTAATATATAGACAAGTAAAATAAGGTAAAATTATTTTTCAGTATTCACCCCTACAATCTACCCCAATCACTCCCACATACGCACATCTTATCTGAAGCATTTTGCTCAAGTACTGTGCTGTGTTAAGTTACAGATAATTACTTCTAGTTAACTTAGCTTCAGTTTACTCAATTAACTCAATTTTGTTGGTGTGTATGATCTATAGAATCCCATATTAATTAGCTGAACTGAGTCCATACAACATGCAAAGCTGAAATGTGGCTGGTGAGTTTTCTAGTACCCTGTCCTAGGCAGCAATGCACACAAATTCATTGACCTGGGAATGGAACATTCTGGAAACCTTCAGAATTCCATTTCCCTCTGTACCGTGCTGAGTTTCCTCCCGCATTTTGCTGTTAGGGAGATTCAGCTGCTTGCAAAGGTAAATCCTTCAAACTGGAAGTGGTTCACAACTTTCTGGGTGTGTCAGTTCTGAAATAGGTTTGTTTCCTTTAGAGCATTGTGTGAGGAACACCTCAACCTGCTTCTAATTAGGAGGATTTACTTCTGGAAACCACTCCCCCAGAATGTCATGTTCCAAAGGGATACTGTAATGAAATGTATGGATGACTTTGAGGGAGGAAGGAAAGATCAAACAAGGGGAGAGAAAGAAACTTAAGAAGGACCCGCCTTAATTAATCAGATGGTTAAAAGTGGTAGTGGGACGTTTGTACCTCCAGGCTTGCAAGATTTTATTAGTGTAACCTTATAATAAAATAGTCTCAAAAGTGCTTTTCAAAAGGCAAGTGGACTGTTTTTTTCCTTGAGGAAGAAGAACAAAACGTTTCATTTCTCATCCAAGAAATTTCATCAGTTGTGATGGGGGGAGAAGGATGGAGGATAGGTACTGACAGTTGAGACTGGGGGGAGGGGGGAATGGCACCCAGTGTATCTGACCAGATATAACAAAATAGATTTAGTTCATCGTGCCACGTTTCCTGTCTGGTTTACCAGGAATGGTTGACAGATAAAGAATGATGTAGACTTTTCTGGAATGTTCTAACAATTAATTTGCACATCTCTAATGCTTTGCAACACAATCTGAAGCCTGCATAGCCTGGGAGTTATAATCCTAACATATATGAATGGAACCAAGTCAGGAGGGCTAGTTGAGGTTGGTTTTTTTTTAGAGGAAGGACATTACCTGGGGAAGCCAGAAACTGAACTGGGATCTACTTCATGCAGGCCGCTGAACCACCTATGATGCTTCCTCTCTTAGTGCTTCCTATTTGGACTGTCTGCTGGCCTGGAATTTGGTCTGTTGATTCAAAGTTGAAATGGCAATATGTTTTTTTCCCCCTGTCATGTTGAATGTTGATTCCTTTGCAGAATCTCTTTGGATTTCTGAGTCTTTATAATTGTTGAACAAAAGAAAAATCGTGAGCTGATTACTAGAAAGTGACTGCAGTTGTAAAAGGTCTGACTGGTAGAATAAGGTTGAATCCAGATGACAATGGATGCAATGAAAGTAAAAAATATCAAAACTACACAGAAAATGTATCACCTGTTTTCTCAAGTTTGAGCAACATAATGTCTGTGGGCATCAATATGTCCAAGGTATCCTTTTTCTTGGCTCTTGATATCCTCCTCCTCCTCCTCCTCCTCCTCCCATCAGAATACCACTGGGCTTCATATAACTTTTGCTAGAAAATAAAACTAATAAGTTACTGTAATCAAATGGCTTGTTTAGAAAGGTGTCCCCTTATCTGCTCCCCAAAGAATCAAAACTAGGGTGGAACAGTGCATCCTGTGGTGCTAGAGGAGATGGTGGGGGCCAAGCATATTAACTTCCTTTCTGGTATGTACAGTAGGTATTTTAGGATTGCCCCATGGAACTCTTTTCTGATAATAATTCCTGACCTGCCCGCCAGCATCCACCAGTTGCTCTCCCTGTTAAGATTCCTCAGGCTTGAAATGTTACCTAGAGATCCTCAGAAGGAGGTTGAAAGACAGGTCAAACTTTGAAAACTGCTTGGATCCCTACGAAAGGTCACTTTCACCGTTAGATTTCAAGGAACATTTGCAAACTCTATTAACTGTTGTACTATGAAAATCAAACAGTGCAGGCTGAGGTCTTGTTAACCTATTTAATTACTTAACCTCGGTCAAAACGACCTCAGACTTAGTTAATGCAAACATTCCTGGGTGACCAGCACAGAGATAACCATCTTTCTATGCAGATGGAGCTCACCTCTTGATTTATTTATTTTTTTCTAAACAGATAGCCCTTTTCCAGCTGATGGGCTCGCTCTGCTTCTCCAGCTTGGTCCAGATGTTTGGAAAAGCTAATCTTCCTTCCCCGGCACCAACGTGTCCATTTGGAACCCGCAATAGGTCTGCTTCACATCCCCTTTGGCCATACAACTAGTTCAGCAGACAAAGCCCAGTTGGGAGGGAGAGTCGCATCTGGCCGTCCCTGTGGAGAGCCGGCGTTCACTCCAACCGGTTGGATCCAATCTCGGGGGAAGCCAGACAATGGCATTTCTTCTCCCAGTTACATCTCGGGGTGTGCAAAGAGCAGGCCAGGAGCGTCGGCAGAGTGAGGCTAGTCCTCATGGGGCAAACCTGGCTGCTTCCTTTCCTCCTATCCCATCAGCGCCTCTTCAGGTCCCCCAACAACGCCTCACAGACCCGCTTGCCCGCCAGCGCTCCTTTGGGCTCCTTAGCCTTATTCTAGGACTAGGCTGGGCTGGGGGCGGGGGGGGGGCGGAGAGTCAGGCGCGTCCACTTTTGCGGGCTCTGCTTTCGCCCCTCAGACTTAGCCTGGCAGGCAAAATAGCCGAGGATGCCCCTGAGCGTGCAAGCAGAAAACGCTTCTTCTCTTCCAGGCGCGTCGGGACGGGGGCCCTTCCGATCCGGTTTGAAGCCGAGTTGCAAGCCGGTTGCAACCTCCCGCGAGCTCAGGTTCAACTTGCCTTCTCCCTTGGCTTTCCCTTTAGTAAGTCGGCGGGGAAAGCCCTCTGCAGATGCTCGGGGCAACTCTCCTCTCCTGGACAGGAATAACGCCCCCCCCCACCCCACTCCCCCTCTCTTACCTGCTGCCGGAGACGCCTGCTGCCTCCGAAGGCTCCCCTGGGCACCCCTGGGACACGGGGGTCTCTCCGCCCGGCATCTCCGCCCGCTCCGGAGAGGACGGTTCGGCGGGCGCCCGAGGGAATTAAGAGATGGCAGCGAAGGGACGGGCAAGGAAATCCGCTCGGAAAATCCTCGCGCTTTAATGCACCCGGCTTTGGAGAGGATTGGCGTGCAAATGGGAGGGGGGGGAGGGAGGATAGAGACCCTCCCCCCGCTATGCATTAAGGACGAGAGAGGGAGGAGGGAGGGAGAAGAGAGGAATGCTGCTCTTTTTCTTTCCCTTTGGCCATTTCCAGTTCCCACCTCGCCCCTCTCCCCTCTCCCTAATCCCTGCCTCTCTTTCTCTGCATCCTCTCCCCCACTTTTACTTCCTTTGGTTGCCCCAAAGATTCTCTGATTGGAAAAAGAGGTGCAGGCATGTCCAGACAAGCGCGCGCCCGCACAAGCGCGCGCCTGCACTCACACACAGGCGCCCCCGCGCGCGCGCGAATGCGCCTTCTCCGAGACCCCTGGGATTTGCCCGGATTTTCGCCAAGCAACCCAGATGTTTAAAACTACAACTCTACAGCCTGCAGGATCCGGGTAGTCCATCGCTTTCCAAACCGCTCTTTGCTAAAAGGCTGTTAAAGCTCATGGGGGAGAGGCAACAATTCGGCAGCACTTATTTCTGCTGTCTCTAATCTCCCCCCCCCCCTCAAAATGATGCAGCCTTCAAGAGATCCCGTGGAAATCTTAGCGGCAGGTCGTTTGGAGGTTCGCTGTGGGCAACAAGCCAAGCCATCTTTCGTATTGACTGCCGGTCTGTGCAAGGACACAGAGCCTAAGCCCCAGAAGTCCCCCACACACACACACACAAAAAAAAGCTTTGTGGGCAGCTCCTAGAGCACTTCTAAATATTGCCACCAATTGTCCCATCAGATGCGTGAAACACAAGGATGGGAATTATACCATTTGCACTGAATAGTTTCATTCTATGCTGGTTACATCCAGTCCTTTTTTTATTTTTGTCCTGGGCCTGCTCCACTGTTGTTGAAGAGTGGTTCCTAGGATGTTACTCTGAAGTCAAATTAAGCCTTTGTCCTTCTTCCCCCAAACAGGTGCCTTATTCTCCACTCTCCCCTGCTGACTGGAGAAGTGAAGGATAAGTACAAGTTCTTTCCAGTTCACCAGTGTATATGGAAACACCTGATTTGGGGGATCAGAGATAGCTCATAGCTCTTATGACTACTAGTTGTTGGTCATCTTATCGTTTAGCCCAGGGGTAGTCAACCTTGGCTCTTTTATGACTCGTGGACTTCAATTCCCAGAATTCCTGAGCCAGCTTAGCTGGCTCAGGAATTCTGGGAGTTGAAGTCCACAAGTCATAAAAGAGCCAAGGTTGACTACCCCTGGTTTAGCCCTTTGTTTAATATACGTTCAGAGCTGTGCAAGGAGGCAGTTTTCAGGAGCCCTCATTTTAACTAGATAGAAGTGTCTTCTTTAACCGCCTGGCTTTCTTACGTGCCAATTTCCCCACAATTGTCACATCGGGCATAATTTTAGCTGTTACCGCCAGTCTCCTCTTACTCACCTCCTCCTCAAACTTTAAATGAGTCAAAGGCTGTAACTTTTCCTTCCTGAAGGATTCCAACCCCCTGCAGATTGTTTAAGTTGCTTTCCCCAGCTCTGAGGAAGAGTTCTGAGTCCTTTTGTGAAGATCTGATCACACACAAACTACACACAAAGCCAGTTTTTGTAACAGGTTCCAGCAAATTGAGGGGGGGGGGGGTGATCCTGAGCTGATTCTTTAGTGAAATTCTACAATGAATGTCGCCTTTTTAAGGCAGCCATGTGCTGGATCATGACATAGTTAACCTGCTCCTGAGCTCTTCCATCTCATTCTCTCCTTGAGTGATGTCACTCTGACACCAAGTGTAAAGTGAGATGATGGTTGTTGTTTTGTTTTCCCCAATAGGCCTGCTTTACCCTTCTTGTTTAGTCTCCAATCTGAAAACCCCTTGTACAGTTCTTTGCCATGCATCCCTCTTTTACTAATCTGCGTGATTTGGTCATTTGCAAGTTTGACTGCTATGCTGTCAATTCTAGTTATGCAAAAGTTTAGATTCAAGACAGCTTCCTGAAGAGATCCATAATATGTGCTTCCTGGGTTTTTATCCGTAATGAGATGGCCTGGCTGCTAACCTCTTGAGAAGTCTCCTTTGAGCTCTTTCCATACTTGCACTTAACAAACACTTCCCAGTGGCATCTTTTTTTCTGTCCTGCTTCCATGATGATTCCTTTGTTCATTGCAAACAACAGGCTATGAATGAGACAATCTTCAGTTACCCTTAGCTGTATTGGCGTTAGACTTATTTTTTCTCGTCCAATGGGCACTCAAGGTGTGCAAAGTCAATTAACTTTTGTCTCCCTTTACCTTGGAGGGATGTCAGGTCACTGTTAGGATTAGGGATGGAGACAAGAGAGGCAGGAAAAATGGGAAATAGGACAGCAAATGTCATGTTGATAGTTTTCTGCTGGGTCAAAGAAGGGTGGAAACCAGTGCAACACACCCATGGGAAAAGGCTGCAAATACACACCACCACATTCCCTCCTCTCTGTATGCTTTGCAATACTTGGAAACTTAGAAGTAAGACGCTTGAAGGTGTACAACTGTACTTCTTCATGTTGTGTACTTCTTCATGTTGTGTACTTCTTCATGTTGTGGAGAGATTAGTATGTTTAGAATATGGATTCACATATAAGTGAGAGTTGTATGCATTGGAGTCAGCCTAGGAAAAAAGCAATGGATCAAAATCTAAATGCCACTACCATATGGCCAGGCCTTGATTAAGAGTAGCTACGAGTGTTACTAAATGATGAGAATTTTTTTTGAAATTTTTCCTCATTGATAGAAAGATGTTACCTAATGGTGATGTTATTTTTTAAACCAAATCTGCTAACATGGATGCTTGTAGGTTTGTTATAATAAAAAGAAGCAGTCATTTATACAAATATTTACATACATATCTTTATATTCAACTATTTCTACAGGACTTCAAAATTGCACGGTTCTCCTTTCTTCTTTCATTCTTTTGACAAAATCCTGGGATGTAGGTTAGCCTAAGACAGTGATGGCAAACCTTTTAGAGACCGAGTGCCCAAAACCGCCCTGCCCCCAGCCTTCCCCCGCTCCGCCCACCCACCCCCGCCCTGCTCCACCCTCACCCTGCCCGCTCTCAGGGCCATCCATGGCCCACCGCAGATCGCCCAGGTGGCCCTGCAGTGCCATGGTGGCCATGCCCTCCGCCTGCGTGCTGCAGCATCATCTGCTGCCCAGCTGCCATGTGTTTGGCTACTCTGCTCTGCCCGGGCCACACCCTGGGGTGACTCTCCTCCGGGGGGGCTGCTGAGGAGGGGGCTGCGGGGGGAGGTGGGGCTGGGGCAACGGCATGTGTGCCCACAGAGAGGGCTCCGAGTGCCGCCTCTGGCACTCGTGCCATAGGTTCACCACCACTGGCCTAAGAGGTACCTGACTGGCCCAGCAAGAAAGCTTCAGGGCTGAATGAGAAAGATTTTTCCTAATATGAATAGTCTTAATTCTATTGGCCTTTTGCAAGGTTGTGAAGACCTGGCTCTTCCCCAAGACATTGGAGGCATCGGGGACTTTAATTGGAAAGCTGCAGCATGGCTGCATATGTCTAATGGCTTGTGTTGAACTTCAGTGTGGTTTTAGTTTTAATGTAATTATTTATTTGTGTTGCCATCCAGAGTATCTCAGATAGATGGGTGGCTATATAAATAGGATAAATACAATGCAATGCAGTACAGTATAATAAAAAGACAGCTTCATTACCCCCATCTTCTGGATGTTTCCAGCCTGGAAATATGCCATAGGAATGGCTCAAGAACTTTTGCTATCCAGGGCAAAGCAGCTAGCTTAAAACCCAAGTTCTGATGCTTATGACAGATTTCTATGTCTGTCTAAGTATGTGTAGTGTGCAATGAGTAAAAAGAAGAGGTTCTGGAAGAAATGAACTGCTGCTTGGTCTAAGAACTGGGATCACACACAGCACCCTAAACCCTAAACTGAAGTTAATCCAACACCATTGCTCTGTTCACATAATACTCTGTGCCAAACAAATGGATACCATGTGTTATGACTTATGACAGTGGTGGTGAACCTATGGCACGGGTGCCAGAGGCGGCACTTGGAGCCCTCTCTGTGGGCACACGTGCCGTTGCCCCAGCCTCGCCTCCTCCTGCAACCCCCTCCTCTCCAGCAGCCCCCCTGAAGGACAGTCGCCCCTGAGCGTGGTCCACGCAGAGCAGCGCAGCCAAGGACATGGCAGCCAGGCAGTGTAGACAAGACTCTGCCCTCACACCCCATTGTGCACAGTTGATGTTGCAGGGCGTGGGGAGAGGGTGTGGCTGCCATAGTGCTGCTGAGCTGCCTGGGCGATCTGCGGCGGGCCCTGGAGGCGGTCAGTGGCCCTGTGGGCAGGTGGTGCGGGGGATGGGTGGAGCGAGGGCGGGATGGGGTGGAGCGGGGGCGGGGCCAGTTTTTGGGCACTCGGTCTCTAAAAGGTTCGCCATCACTGACTTATGACTTAAAAGGATAGCCTGGTTTTCACAGCATGTCAAGTAATAGCTAGTGAGCTCTCAAAAAACCGTTGTTTCACAAAGCCATGCTGAATGTCACCTTAATCTAAGATCCCCTAATCTCTGTGCATGAAAGATTAAGAGAGGGAAACTGACTGGAACATAGCTCATTTTCTACTTTCTGGTGCTTTGCCTCTAGGTCAGGGGTTCTGGGAAATGTTGAAAGTTCGAAATGCCCTGATTTAGGGCGTGATGCCATTGAGAGGCTGTTGGGGAAAAGACTTTTTAACCTCAGCTTCAGTAATACAGATTTGTCTGACAGGGATTGTTGTGAAATCAAGCTAAAAGAGGTCAGGCTCGTAAAAGCAATGTAAATACAAGTGAATTAGGAAAAAATGGCAACTTTTCTGTAATCAAACTGTGCTGAATTGGGCACAGGAAGACTGCCACATGCTGAATGGTTCTGGGGCTTCTGCATGTCTTCTGTGGGCAAAGCAGCTCCTTTAGCATTTATGCATGGCCCCTCCCTAAAGCCTTCTTGGACCACTAGGCCAGGGCTTTTCAACCTTTTCACCCATTGTACCACTTTTAGGATATGGCAGCATCCGAGTACCACCAGTCACCTAGCAAGGTGTCAAAAACTTGAGCAAAAAAAAAAAAGGAAAAAAAAATGATAAAGTACAGGTAGTCCTCGACTTACAACAGTTCACTAAGTGACTGTTCGAAGTTACAATGGCACTGAAAAAAGTGCCCCCCAAGCCACAGCCGAGCAAGACAGTGCCCAGCGGTGCTCTTCCTCCTGTCCAAGGTTTTCATTGTTGTGAGCATTTCTGTTGAGGATTGGCAGCGGGGGTGGGATGGGGGACTGTTTGGTTTTTATTCCCCCCCATCTGCTGGGTGGTTGCCGCAGGTTTTGGTCACTTCACATGACCCTGGGACACTGTGACCATCATAAATATGAATCAGTTGCCAAACATCTGAATGTAAATCACAAGAGCCTGGAGATGCTGCAACATTCCAGCTGATCGGTGCTTCTTCTGGGCTCAGCAGAAGTGCCAGGATCAGCGCCAAGCTCCAGCTGGAGCCTGGCGCTGATCCTGGCGCTTCCACTGAGCCCTGACAGCCCTGCAGCTCCAGCCATCTCTCGCTCAGGCTTGTGCAGTACTGCCACCGGTTCAGCTCATTCCCCTCCCCCGCTACCACTTTTCTAGGATGGTCGCGTACCACCTGCCAGGTGCCAATGTACCACAATGTACCACTGGTTGAAAAGCCTTGCACTAGGCTGCACTTTTTGGTTGCCAAATGGAAGAAGCCACATCTTGGCTCAAAAATAGATCATTTCCCCCCCCCAGGTAGTGACATATAACGTTTTCATAGCATCTCCCTGCCATTGTTGAAGTGATGTGACATTAGCATAAGCAGTGGTTGGATAACTCTAGAAGACCCAAAGATACGATGCAGCCAAGTGAGACATCAGAGGTGAGAATTCACCCTTTCAAGCAAGTGCCTTGGGAATGGTCTTTAGTAATACTGTATGGGAGCAAAAGATGCTCCTGGCAAAGGGGCATCTTCTGAGTCATGGGAGCAGTCCTCTTGGGTCCATCCCATATAATGCATGAGAGGACAAAATAACTAGGGCTTGTCTTTGCCCTTCCCCAAACTTGAGTTAGTTAGGGATTGCCAGATGCTTTTTGGACATTAATCAGACGTTCTCAGGGGACATTAAATGGAAGAAGAATCAATAGCTATTCTCACTTGGAAGGGGTAGGTGAAAAAAGACAAGCATCTGTTCTCCTTGCTTTCCTGCCACTAATTCTCATTGTTTTGAATCATTTGTCTTCTCCATGTTGTTTTCCCTCTGTCCTTGGGAAGATTGGTGCTTCAGGTGCCCAGGGCAAAGGAGCATCGATTAAGGGAAGATTGCTTCAGAACCTGTCCTTTGATTTCCTTTCTCTCTGGCCGGCAGCCTTTGCATTTTGCTCTCTGCTGTGAGATGACGAAGGTTGCCTGTTGGAGACCAAGAAGCTGGCCTGTTTCAGGGAAGGAAAAATAGGGAAGGTGTCAGCAATATATTGGTATGAACTGGAGGAGAGGAAACATACATGCTGGGCTTACCAGGCTAATAGCTGTTCGGTTCAGTCTGCAGCCAGCTTCCATGTCATGGGCTTCCTCCTGAGGTGCAGGGGGGAAAAAAATGGGATGTGACATTTTTAGCAGTGCTTAGTTCTTGAAAATGACAGGCTGGGAAAGGTTGTATTTGAAAGGAAGATAACAGTATTTTAACGCCAGTTAAAGTTAATAGTTCAAGCTAACTTTAAGCCAACAGAGGTAGCGGTTGGGGACAAAATAATGGAATTGTCGGAGCGACAAGGTAGAAAAAGAGGCAAGCTTTGTCAGATTATGTGTAAGAAAAGCCCTTCCCCCTCCCAAAAAAATCTTAGTTAATATTTCCTGGGTTTTTATTCCAATACTTAAAAAGTTGGAATAAGATTGCAGTATTTCTTAGGAAATGCAAAGTGCATTTCCTGCAGTACTGGAAGTAATATAATAATTATTACACTATGTAGTCAATCCTCAGCTTGAGGATAAATCTGAGCAGCAACAGAGTAGCAGTGGTGGAGGGCAGCATGAAGAGGCTTCTTTCTCTCAGATGCTTCATGGCACAACTCCCCTATTTGTATTAAGTACTGCTAAGCCGCTTTTGAACCTGAATGTACCATTCTTCGGGAAGAGTGGTGAATTTGTCTCCTTTTGAACACAGGTTTAGCACTCTTCTAGAACAGCATTGGACTTGCATTCAGCTTCCTTTGAAAGAAATTTAATGCTAAACCCTCATCAAAAAGGGGTTGGTATTTGGCTCCCTTTGATTGCTGCCACACAAAACACTTCTATAAAGCCAGAGTGAGTTTTCACTGTTGGATCAAACCTACCAATCTAGCTATCTGTCAAAACCCGAATCCTCCTGAGCCCCAAATCATATAGTGTACAGATGGGTTTAATGTTGTGTGCAGTTTTGCAATATAATTTAGTGGGGAATGCCATGAAAAAATGCAGGGTAGAGAAATAAAGAGAGAATCGCAAAGAATGACTTTTGGCTTGTAAATTGTTGGATCAAGATTTCTCAAGGAGCAAAAAAATGCAGCAAAATAAATACATCAATAATAAATATTTTTTTTAAAAAAAAATTGCCCGAAATATTGGAAAATATAATTCTCAGCTATTGAATAATCTATGAAAAGATGTCGATTCTACGTGAATATGAATGAGTGTGAATATGAATGAGTGATTTCTGTGAATATGAATGAGTGATTTCAGTCTCACGTATCAATTACATTCAAATTATTAAAGGAATTCTATTTTATACAGAAAGAAGAAGCAATGGCCTGGGCCTTGCTCTTTCTGATTCTCAGTTCTGAGCCTTCTTCTTTTATCCTCCAAGAACAGAAAAAGAATTTCAGCTACACAAGTCATGACAGAATTAAGGTTTTACAGAAGGTAGTTTTCTTTTACAGCCATTCCTGTTCTTCCCCAGGAGTATTGCGACGTAGATTTCTGCTTCTGTTTGTTGGAAATAAGCCCCATTCACACCGCCCTCAATTAGGATGTAAGCCGAATATAGTAGAAATGGAAATAGGAACGGAAAATGTAAGCTCCTAAAAGAAGGGATATAATGGAAGAAAAAGTTCCAAACTGGTCCAAGGTTATCTAAGCTTTAAAGGTAAGCCAAAGAAACTTGTTTTAGATTTGGGAAGGAATGGGGTGTAGTGATAGAGGGAAGATTTAGCTGAGAATACCACAAAATCTGAGTCAAAAAGTAGGAGATCCTGGTTCCCAGTTGAAAAGTCATATGATTATTCCTAAAATAGTTCATTATATTGTCTGTTTTTATTACTAAAGTTCAATTTTGGTGAAAACTTGAGGAGATACTTTAAAGATTTTGAGGCTGTATGTGACTGAGGCTTCAGAATACATACTTGGATATATAAAGATGATCCTAAAACTAGAGGCATTTCTTCTTTTGTAGGGCTTGATAGACTCTTATGCCTACAGTTTTGTGAATTGTTCATGTTAGGATAGTTCCATTCGTGGAACTTATTTGGTATTCTGTTTTTGCATAATTATCCATTCATTCTTTCTTCCCAAATTCTTATTTTGTATTATTTCTGATGATAAATGTACAGCTCAATCCTTTCCATATATTTCAGAAGGTGTATAAATGATTCTTAATAGGACTTTCCCCACATGAATATGGAGAGTGGCCTTTATTTTTCTCTCTCACTTGATTGACCTATAAAGATATGTGGACCGAAGGGTTCAAGGTTCATTTTTTCCCCAGGATATTTAATTCCATCTCCATGACTTTTCCATACATGAAATTTAAAAAACCAGTTAGTCTCTTATTCTACTATTTAACTTAAACATAATTGTGACTCATGAGGGGGGAAAGTGTGAAGGATGATGCCACTATGCAGCTAATGTACTGGGGCTAGACCAATTTATAGAACAGAGACTAAGGGGAGAGCCTCTTCTGCTTTCTTGGACACCCTACATCCACTTTGTAATCAGCTCTCTTGGTAGCAGCTTTTGACAGATGGCCAATGCCACTGGGTCTCATTCTTGGCCCCATCCCACATTAAAAGAGTGACTAGTGGATATTTTCTTGTAAAATGGCCATATTTAGTGGGAAGAGAAATGAAACCAAAGGAGCCCACTTTCCTTAACTTGCCCTGCATAAAATCTGCAAGGACAGCATTGGCCTCATTGCCAATAGCAAATTTTTCCACAATCTCAAAGACTAGTGGATCATACATTAACACAACTTTAAAATAACCATGAGGAAGAGTTGGGATAACCATGGGGCTATCCTTGAAGACTATTTGGAAGCTACAAACTGGTACAGAACCCAGAACCATAGACACTTCTGGAGATCCCTTGGGTGGCACATTTGAAACCACTGGCACATAAGCTGCAGTGGCTGCCAATTCACTTCCTGGTCCAATTCAAAGTGTTGGTTATCACCTTAAAAACTCTTTATGGCATGGGTCCAGGGTATCTGAGGAACTACCTTATCCCAATAGGACTAATTCACCCCACCTGTTCTGGCAGAAAGGGCTTACTTTAGCTTCTGACAGCAAAAGATTTTCGGCTGGTAGAGTCCAAGACAAGAACCTTTCGCATCGTGCCTCTCGCCTTCTGGAATATTCTCCCATCAGAAGTGAGATCCACCCACATATTTTCAGCCTTATAGAAGAGCCTAAAAACTTGTCTCAGCCACTAGGTCCAGGTCCCTGACAGGGGCCTGCTACATTGGGAGTGGCTGATGGGGTAGAGAAGATTCTCACCCCCAGACTGGCCATTATCTTGGTCCTTAACGTTTAATCTTTCTATTCTTTGTTTTTAGCACTTTTGAACTTTTTATTATCCTGTAAGCCAAACAGAGTTGCTATATTAGTGAGATGGGCAGCATAGAAATTTAATAAGTACTTCCAGTTCCTTCGCTCCTCCCAAAAGAAAAGTTCATGCCCTTATGCATGATACACCTGCTCACTCTGTGTTGTCACCTTCCCCCCTTCCCATCTTGAAAACTCATTTTAGATGTAGGAAGACAAAAGAACCTGGATCACATACTGTTTTGTGGCAGATCATGAACATCAGAATTGGTAACTGGGGAAATGAGTTTATTGGTATATGATTTCTTAAATGAATGATAAAGACCCATAAACAATAAAATAATTGTACTAGAGTGAAGCGAGAAGTTAAATTAAGTATAGGAAGACTTCCCGGAGCTCTGTTCTTTCACAGTACAACAGTTCTTCCCAGCTAGGGACTACCAGATTTTCAATTATGGGCTGTTCCTCACAGCTGTGTCAATGCATTTTCCATCAGTCAACAAGGTCGGCTCAATTTATGTTGGCATATTTTGCATGCCTTGTTGTTGTGGCAATGAGCCAGCACCTAGCAGATTCCTGAGGAATCACCTACCAGCAGAAACAATAATTATCGATCACTCTCCTTAAGGAGGAGGCAAAGTTTTTAAACTGATGGTTAGACCCATGGGTTATCTGCCATAACCTCATCTCAAAATAGCTGACTTGCAAGATTGGATCCTTTCTGCCTATCAAAGCTGATGTTGCTCTCCTGCTTTATTGTCAGCATCCACCCCAGAAGATCAGGTGCAGTACCCAACCCACAGGTTGGATTGAGGCTGTCTAGTAAAGCAGAACTCAAGAGGCTCTCCTTTATCTGGAAGCATCCCTCATTCCATCCATCAGCCTGAAGAAAGTTCCAAGGGAGGGGCAACCTGCTGTTTACAGGGGGCAGCCTAGTGAGAAAGAGGGGAGCACCTGGAAAGCAGTGCCCAGACAACAGAGGGGAGAAGGCATGCCCACATCAGCCAAAACTGGTCAATAAAGGCTAGAAGACTGCAGTCTCTGACAGTGTCCTCACTAGTTTCACTGAGGTAGATCTGTTTATCGCAAGACAGTTAGGGGATCAGGGAAAACAACCTTTTGAAAGATGGTCAGAGGAGTTGAAGGTGCCATTATCAAGATATATCCTTTGAAAATGGTTAGTATTTTGATTAGTACAGTAGGATGTGAGGAAGAACCCAATATCTCCCAGGATGATGAGATTTGTGATCTAATGTACCGTACCTGTAGGACCCAAGAGTGATGGTTCTGTATTGTTTTAACCAGTCTTTTCCTTCGGCTTAACGGTCCTGCATACCAGCTCTGTGAACTGCATAGAGGACCACTTCCATAGGGACTGGGTTGAATTAATATTTAAACAATCAAGATCTCTTCTACAGCCCATCCTTCTCCTCCATGCACACTAGGAGACCTTGGATCACCTGAACTTTGTCTAAATGTTCTTGCCTTCCCCCTCTCCATCTTTTCCCTCACAATTAAATCATCCCTCTTAATTAAAATAAAAGGCCCAATGTTTACTCGGCTGGATATAATTAATATTGGCTGCGACCTGGGTTGCAAGCTCTGGCTTTCCCAGCAGCTGAGGAGTTTGGGAACGGATTTGACTGTATTAGCAGAGGAAGAGACAGCTGTCTCACTTACTGATACATGGATGGGGAGGGAGGCTGGATTAAAAAAGGGGGACCTGGCATTAGATTCAGTGGGTTTACACAGAAGAGGAAACAAAATTATCCACAGAGATACATCTCAATCACTGGTCTAATTACACCGTCCATTATTCCTTATTAAAAATGTATCTTTAGCTCAAGCTGTAAAAGCATTTGTTTTACCTATGAAGCCAGAGCATCTCTCACTTTCTCTTCCCCTCCCTCCCCCCAAACTAGTTCAAATAATCAAAACAAAAGTATTAGCTGAAATACAAGATACCAGGATGGGTCTGTCAAACTAAAGTGACACCCCACTCTGTTAATGAATCGCCAGCTCAGATAGGAATTCTGATGGATTGTGTGAAATGGTTTTTGAATCGGCTTCTCTGGCTGCATTGTTTCACTCATCTTGCTTTGTGATATCTTTGTTTATCTTTAACAAGGTGGCTTCTTACTTATATTTCTGGCAAAACTTTCTGGAAATTATGACCTTGGCCCCCATGGTTGAGTTTTGGTGGGGCCTGTGTATTATCATCCGGCTCTTCCCAATGATAGAAATTAAAGGGGAAAGTGACAATTACAGTGAGACCTGTGAGGAAGTTTATTAAGCAACAGTACAGTAACACAAGTCAAGTAGTATGTCTTGGCCTTTTGAAAATCTTCCAGGTCAGGTTTGCCCATCATGTAAATAACTATAATAATCAGGTTTCTTCTTACCTTCTGATTTGACAGAAGTCAAAGTTGACTTGAATAAAATCAAAGGTGATTTGGATTTGGTAATGATGCCATATCAGGGATTTGCAATGGGTTGCGGGGGGTTGTATGTGGCCTTTGAGTGGCACATTGGGACTGTGCTCCCAAAACGTAGAGGGTAGAGGCAAGAGAAAATGAAATCTCATTTCATTCACATTTAATCAGTCATACCTTTACATATACAATCAGTTACAATGAATTAATTTTAATACAAATGAAATCAAATGTAGTTTTGTCCTGACCCTCACCAATTTTCTTTTTTTGGAGTACGGCCTCAGGTTTAAAAATCTAAAAGTAGGCCACAAAAATGACTGAGGTGGAGGAGCAAAAATGAGGCATTACATATTTGAGGGATTATATTTTCTCTTCTTAAATTCTAGAGCCCAGAATTATCTAATTAATCCATGTGAGGTTCACAAGGGATAAAAGGAAAGACGTCTTCAAGATCATAGGGTGAGCCTGAGGAATTTCTGGATGGTTTTAAAAAGGGAGCAATTAAGACAAATTCATGAAGGATGAAGTTATCCCTGGCTACTAGTCATGATGGCGATATACTGCATCCAGTAGCCAGGACTCTCAGGACCATTTTTTTTTTAATGAGAAGAGGTTGCTTCCTTCCTTTGACTCTTTACCTGATATAAAGCTCAAGCCATTATCCTGCCAGAGGGAAATTACTTACTGGAGATGCCTATATCCCCCCCAAAAAAATTTCTCAGCATGGGTTTTCCCAATCTCTACCATTCTGCTAATGTACAGTAATAGTGCATATGAGATAGAGACAGATTATAGAAAGAAATTCTTATCAGGATGAGACTGATATCTCTGAATAAAGAGAAACAAGATTTGCCCGCTGTGGATGCCAGACATATTTTTTTCTGAAATATTTCTAAAATATGATAGATTCCCTGTGGGTGGCAATTCCTCTCCCTTCTTCACCTTCTTCCTGATTTCTTTCTGTAACTAAGACGATTTTCTGACATGTCATCTCCCCCTCTGCTGCATCCTTTGTGGGTTCACCAGACTTAATCCCATGTCCTATTGCAGCCGTTTCCTGCCATAACCTCCTGGGACGTCATGTCACCCGGATTATGATTTACAGGACAGCAAGGAAGAAGAATTCCAGGATAATATTAATCCCCTGGCCTCTTCCACAGAAAAAAAATATTGATGCTATCCATGGCGATCTTAATGAAGTTGGTAAATATGATTATCTCCCATTTAAAGTGCAGGGGGAAGCAGGGTGAAATTGATGGATTTATCCATATACTCACCGGCTCATAGGAACTGTAAATGCAAAAATCAAAGGGTAGAATCGCCATGATTTATATGTCCTATAAATAACCCTAGCCTCTTGTCTTGAATAGAAGCTGGATAATTTCCCTACAGTAGTTTCTCCCAAATTTTCCACCAGCAAAGTGGCTCCCCTACCACTTTCATATTCTTGGATGATTGCTGTGCAACCTCTGTACATTGCTGAGAATGTGGGAGCATATGGACATAGCTACACACAGTCTTGTTGGGCCCTCTCATACCTGTCTTATCAGTTTGTTTGGAAACCCATTCCATACAGTGGGGCAGTGGTAGACCGCAGGAGATGATGAATACAAATAGGTAAGCTGTAAAACCATGAAGCTTGCCTGCTGTTATAGATTGAACAACCTTTGCAAAATTTCTGGAGAACCCCGGGTGTTGGATTGCTCAGTTTAAAATATATGCCTGTTGTCCTTCACATGTATTGGGCACACCCAGACTACCAATGTTGTATCCAATTGAGAATTAATTTTACTTAGTATTTGGTGTAATGACAAGGCTGTGGGTGTCCCTAGTTTAAATATCTCTGCAACTATGAATGATATTATTTGTATTTTTAAGTAATGCAATTCTTCCACTTAATGGATTTTTCTTTGTTCTCAGCATGATTCCATGATTTTGCAGCTAATATGCTTCATTGCACAGGGAGTATCCAACTATATATTTCTATAAATTGTTTTTAAGATGTATTTAAAGGAATGAGCTAGGAGGTATTATGCAAATAAATCTTTTGCTCATATACAGACAAAAGTCCTAGATTTTCATTCTAAGGCTTCAAATTTCAGTCTAGCATTAGGCCAGGAGAGGATAAATCTCAACTGGTTATTTTGGATATCATACATTTATTATTTTCTCTTTTTTTTTTTTTGTCAAAGACAGCATTTGAATTATTCCATATCCAATACCAAAATCTCTAGGGCTGGCCTTGCCAAATTCAAATTAACTTCCAGATTTTTTCTCCAAGTTGTTTATTATAATATGATGCAAATAATGCATTACATAATGTAGATATTGGCAGGGTACAGCAGTATGATACCATATAAACTTGAAATTGTTAACACTATAGCGATTTGGATAACCTAAGCCTTCCAAAATTAAAAGTAAAACTTTGATTCCAAACCTTTGCTGTGGATTATTTTCCCTTTAAAAATGCTTTTGACATGTAATATATTTTTGAAAATAGATTCAAAAAGATGCAGCGCCTTGCTTTGGAAATCAAAGCATTTCATTTCTTTTAGTTCCCTTTATTCATGCAAAGCTCTCCCATTTATATTACAGACGGCCACACATAATACACTTAGAAAAACCGCCTTTAGATCTTGGCATTTGGATTTCATACATTCTGTTATTCCTCTAGTTTGTGCAACTGTACTAATGACCTAACTTACTTTCTGAACTTGTACAATCCACTGGCAACACTAGTTCCCATAGTTCTTCTGATCTTCCTATCTCTAGTTATTGATTTTTCTTTTGCCTTTTCCAGCCTGTTACAGTGGGGGAACCTGTTTGGCCCTCCAGATGTTCCTCAACTACAACTTCAAGACACTAGCTATCACAGTGAGGGATACTAGGATATGGAATTCAGGAACAACTGAATGCTACTCCTGCCTTATTGGCTCTTTCGGTACATGCCTAGGAAATGCAATCNGCGCGGCGGAAGGAAGGGAGATCAGGGATCACCCTGATCTCTGGGGGTAGCTCATTCCAGAGGGTGGGAGCTCCCACAGAGAAGGCCCTCCCCCTTGGGGTCGCCAGCCGGCACTGTCTGGCCGACGGCACCCTGAGGAGACCCACCCTGTGGGAGCGTACAGGCCGATGGGAGGTAATCTGCGGCAGAAGGCGGTCTCAAAGATATCCCGGTCCGATGCCATGGAGCGCCTTATGTTGCCTATATCTCTAATACAGGAGATGAGTTTATATAATCTTACTCAGACATGTTCTGAAATGTTAGTCTCATTCCCGCCACTCATAATAGCCTAGCTACACCTAGTCCACATTTATTAATTTTACATTAGTTCATAATGATTCATTTGTACTCGAAATATACGAGGTGTCTATATTCTTTTACCTTTCTTTCCTGTTGCTTGAGTTCTGAAGTACTCCGGGTTTTGGCATTACAATGCAGCTTCGTGGGTCTGTTTTCCTACCTAGCTTAAGTTCCGCTGTTACAAATTGCAATTGTCTAGCAGCTATTGGTGGTCTAGCTCCATCTAGTGAAAGATGGTGGTAGCAATTTCATTTGCCCCTCTAAACATGTGATGATTTATTTACCCCTTTCTCCACTTGCAAACTGAGGATTTGGGAAGTTGAGGTTCCACACATTTGGATGACATCAGTTTGGGAAGGCTGGTTTTATAACGCAGTGGCCACAGAAAAGAAGAAAAGGGCTGCTAACAGTGCTAATGGTGCAAGAGAAAATGTTAGAAAATGAAATTTTGCTTGGTACCTGCAGAATTTTCATGTAATATTAAGCTAGTGCACCTATACGTGTTTCTATTTCTGTTTCCAAATGGTTATGCTCTGATTTTTCTCCCGATTACATTTTCCCTGCACCGTTCCTCTTTTTGGGATCAAGGGACTCTTTAATGACCTCAGAAGCGAGTGAATTGATTGCCCTCTCCCCTGACTCATTGGCATGCAACGGTTCTTTTACTTATTACATTTCATTTCTCACCAGGACCATAGGGAATCTCAGAGCAGAATTCTTTCCATTACGATAATTCCACTAAAATGCAAATGTAATTGCATCGCACGCAGAGAAGCACCACTGAGCTTAGCCTCAGACCAATTAGTTGACTGAAGCTGCTATAAAATTGTTTAGCTTGTTGTCCAATTTTTTTTTTCTTTCAGGAAACTGAGCATATTTTTCACCCTCAAGTGTCTTTCACATGGCATGTTGATGGATGCTATTTATGGACAAGTCTAGTCTCAGAGCATCACACCAAGGCTGCATTTAATGAGGGTCTCTGTTGTTTCATGAGCCTGCTTCAAAGATTATCTTCCACATTCTATTTTTTTCTTATAAAAAAGAAAAGAAAAAACAAGAGAGGGAGGGAGAGGAAAAACAGAGTGAGGGGGGGGGGAATACTTGTCCTGGATGTCCAAATGGTCAGCATCCACAAACAAGATTCTCAAGCTTTTATATTACTTTTAATTTTATAGTTTAAGTTTATTTTAGTTTTATTTTTAGTTTTATACTATTTGCATTGCTTCTCCTTCTTTAATCAACCAGCTCTTATTCCCAAACTAGAACCTTAATGAGTTAGCCCATTGATGGCGAACCTTTTAGAGACCGAGTGCCCAAAAACCACCCCCCCACCCCTGCTCCGCCTCCCACTTTGCCTGCTCCACCCCTACCCACCCCCTGCCCCACCCACCTGCAGGGACACGCACCGCCTCCATGGCCCGCAGCTGATCACCAGGCAGCCCTGCAGCACCATGGCAGCCACGCCTTCCGCCCACACCCCGCAGCAGCATCTGCACGCTATGGGGTGCGAGGGCGGAGTCATGTCCCTGCTGCCCGGCTATGTCCTTGGCTGTACTGCTCTGTGTGGGCCGCACCCGGGGGCGATTCTCCCCCAGGGAGGCTGCTGGTGAGGAGGGGGCCACAGGGGGAGGCAGGGCTGGGGCAACAGCACAGAGAGGGCTCCGAGTGCTGCCTCTGGCACGCGTGCCATAAGTTCGCCACCACTGAGTTAGCCCATCTTATTTAGTCTTTAATCTAAGGGACATCTCCATATGGACACTGGAGGAATGAAGTCCCAAAGGTGCCTCTGCACAAGGCAACTGGACTTCCTTGTTTTTCTTTGAAGACATTTCACTTCTCCTCCAAGAAGCTTCTTCAGCTCTGACTGGATGATGGGGAATGCAAGGATTTATATTCCTTGCAGACAGCTGGTCATTTGCATTCTTTTAGAGAATCGTTGAGACTACCTGAAGGCTTATCTGTGTCATCAGGGTGACCTGAGTAATGCAAATGTGTGTGAAGCCTTCGTGGATCTGGTGAAAGCCTTCGTGGATCTGTGTTGTAAACTCCCCCTTTGTTGAGAGAGGGCTGTTCAGTTTTGACATAGATGGCCTCTTTGATCCTCTTTCAAACTAGTGGTCCTCTCTGTCCAAAATGTGGACTTGCTGTCTTTGAAAGAGTGGCCTTTGTCTTTTAAATGCAGATGGACTGTTGAATCTTGTCCATAGAGGGGGAGGGATACGACATCATCTATCTCCAGTCTACAACACAGTCCTTTCAGCAGTTCCCAGAAAACTCCACACCTATTTGCACTACTCAGGTGACCTTGATGACATAGATAAACCTCCAGGTAGCCTCAATGACTCTCTAAAAGAATGCAAATGACCAGCTGTCTGCAAGGAATATAAATCCTTCCATTCCCCACCATCCAGTCGGAGCTGAAGAAGCTTTTTTGGTGAGAAGTGAAATGTCTTCAGAGAAAAACAGGGAAGTCCAATGACCTCGTGAAAAAGCACCTTTGGGATAACTGTGACCTGGATGACTGAGAATCTCCATAGACATAGAAGTATGAAGGGGTCCTTTCATGTGCCATTGAAAGGGTGCAGCATCAGATAAAAGATAATAGGAAGGTGCTCTTAATATGCTCACTAGATGTGATTTCTCACAAAAGGTTATTTTGGGGATTACGTGTATATTTTAGAAATGGACACTACTAAAATTAGGAAGGCCTATATGTTCAGAAACTTTAGGATGAAATAGGCTGTTGCATAACTGGAGGATCTACTTAACATTTGAAAGCAGAGTTACACTCCTATTCAGAATTAAATTTGGTGGCAAATGTCTTTCCCCCCCCCCAAATGCTAATCTTTATAACAAATGCCAAATCTCACAGAAGCCCAGACTGCCTGTTTGCAAATACAGCTGATCAAGGAAACATTGCAGTAATGAAAGGAAGTTTGTGTGGAGTAGGGATTCATAAAGAGGAGGGGGAGGCATTTCCTCTGACAGCCGGTAATTTCAGTGTCTCACTGTGTGACATTTGATCAAATTGACTGTGAAGTGGCTGCTGAATTATCTGCTCCAAATAGACATGATTGACAGGACTGGGATAGTAAAGGCAGTATGACCCATTATGCAGAAGCACAGTTGGGAAGCTTGTGAGTGGCTATGTCAAGTTCACAAATGCCTTTTGTGATTTTGGTAATTTCTTGCTGCTTCTTGGTAATTTTGGAGTATGATGCGTGCAAATGACCGACCTATTTCCTTGTAGGCAAGTCTCCATTGAATTAAGTAAGGGTAAGATTTCACCAGTAATCCATTCAGTCAGTTTCAGTGGCCGTTCTTTTCCCTACTTCTCTCTTTAGCCTTTTCCAGCCTATGCGATACTATTTCTGGATTTGATGAAGATTTTGAGGAGTTATTGCCTAAACACCTCTGTGAGGTGAATTGGGCTGAGAGAGAATGACTGGCCCTAAGTCACCCATCCAGAATTAGAAAACTCACAGTTGCCCAGTTTCTAGCCTTAACCACTAGACCAAACTAGCTCTCTTATGTACCTCATTTATTTATTTATTAAAAGTATATGTGGTCCATCTGATGGTCAGGCAACCCTTGGGAGGCTTACAACATCATAAAAGCAGAGACAGAAACATTAAAACATTAATATAAAATTCACAAAAATTAAATAACTTAGGAACCAGCACACAACAGGGTGAGGGTGGGATCTTCCTAGCCCACTAATCACTTCCAGGCTGGAACATCCCCATTGGGGCCCCACGCCAGTGATAGAGTCAGGTTTTGAGGCTCTTTCAGATGACCAAGAGGGCAAGGACAGATCTCACAATGTTACCAAGAATGGGAGCCATGGCAGAAAAGGCTCTTCTCCTGGACCCCATCAGCCAGAATTCCTTGACCAACAGGTCTACAACATGCCCCTTCTGCCTGAATGAGTGGGATAGGCCAACCCCATTGGTTCTTCAGATAGCCTGGACCCATGACATAAAAGGCTTTAATGGTGATAACTTTTAATTTGCACCCGGAAGCAAACTGGCAATCTGTGCAGCTTGAATAACAGCGATATTACATGATCACTTTAGGTGCCTCTAGAATTGACTGTAGCGCTGTCATCTGTAGCTTCCAAATACTCTTCAAGGATAGCCCCATGTACAGCACATAGCAGTAGTCCAAGATGACTAGGACATGAGTGACTGAGTGCAGGAACCCATGATCCCGGAAAGTGCACAACTGGCGCACAACTCAAAGTTGCTCAAAAGGTTTCCTAGCTACAACTTCCACTTGCTCTTTGAGCAGCAGATGTGAATCTAGGAGAACCACAAAATTACCCATGGGGTCTGTCTGCAGATGTTAAAGTCCCAGATCCCGAAGTCCCAGGCACCCATGGCCCCTCAGTTTTGTCAAGGTTCAGACAAAGCCTATTTGTCCCCATCTCCACAGCCTCCAGGCATCATAAGAGGGCAGCGACAGCAACACTTGGTTAACCCAGAATGGAGATATAAAGCTGATGATACTTCATCCCATAGTGGTGAATGATCTTGGAGGCTTCATGTAGATGATAAAAAAGGAGTAGAGGGAATACTGAGCCTTTGGGCACACAACAAACGAGTGGCTGGATCTTTTGCTTCCTATCAAACCCGACTGGGACAAGCCTTGGAGAAAGGGGGCAAACCAGTGCAAGACTGAGCTGCCCAGCCCCAGATCCCACAACAGGCCCAAAAGGATACCATGGTCAATGGTATCAAAGGTCACTGAAAGGTCAAGGACAGAAAGGATAGATGCATTATCCCTCTCCCGCTCCCTCCAGGTATCATCACCAAGTGTGACCAATGTTGTTTCTGTCCCATAATCCAGCCTGAAACCCAACTGGAAGAAGTCTAGGTAATCCATTTCATCCAGGACCCTCTGAAGCTGCTGTACAACCACCTTTCCCATCACCTTTCCTAAAAAGGGAAGATGAGAAACTGGACAAAAATTGTCCAAGCAGGTAGACCTAATAAGGATTTTCTGGCTAAGGGGGTGAACCAAGGCCTCTTTAAAAGGTCCCAGAAATGTCCCCTCCTGCAGTGATGTATTTATCACTACCTGAATCCATTTATAGGCCATAGTCTTGGAGGCTTTCACCAATCAGGAGGTATATGGATCTAACTGACAGATAGCAGATTGCGCTGACAGCATTGATGACCAAGTTCACCTCATCAAGTCCATCAGGATCAAACTGTTCCCAAATAACTGGATAAGACCACTCCCCAGGCATCTCTAATGGACCTACTCCACGCTTGGACTCTTTATGCGTCTTCTGTACCAATTACAGTTTATTCCTAAATTGGGAGGCCCTACTCACTGTCACTTATTCCTTGGTAACCTCCCATTTCAATTATTGCATCTCACAGGGTGTCCTTGAGACCACTTGAAAGCTGAACAGAATAACAGAGCTGGAAGGGACCTTGCAGGTGTTCTAGTCCAGCTCTCTGGTCAGGCAGGAAACCCTATACCATGTAAGCTACAGTACATCTGGTTAATTCTAATTCTTTAAGTACATTAAACAATGTCATCTATGGTAGTAGGACCCAGGAAGCATGCCTTTTCTCTCATAACGTCTGATATGGAACAGCATCTCCTGCAATACCCAAAGTTCAGATGCCCCAACCCTACTGGCATTTCATTAGATCTGGCCATGTTATTGTACTTTTTCATTATTTTGTTTTCCTGTAAAAGATTTCAGTTTGTTTTTTCAATTGAATTGTACAGCTTATACGTTACATTGAAGGTGGAAAAAAATTCTGAAGTGATTTTTTACATCTCAAAAACATGGCATTTTAACAGGGGTATGTAGACTTTTTATATCTGTATATGTGCCAGAATAACCTTCTGCCAGCTCAAAGACTGAGGGACAGCACATTAAATGAATTGTGTGCAGGAGCCCATGAAGGGATAAATAGTAGTTTAAATGAATAGTGGGAAATAGCCACATTTGTAAGGGATACCCCACTGTTCTTGGAATTGACACAATTACAGTGGGATATTCGGCTTTATGGACTCAATCCTCAGACCAGGTGCACTACTAATCCAAATTACACATTAGTTCCTGAGAAAACCACAAAGCATAGATAACTTCCCAGGAAAAACACTTCCAGCCACTGTAGATATTGAAGCTCTTAATACTAACATCCCAGGTGATAACAGATTACAATACATCAAGAATATTGTTCTTTATAACACTCTTAGACAAGAGAATTATCAAGTTCTGTCACTATTATTTCAGATTTGGAGTGAAAATATATATCTGCAGATAAGTGGCAAAGTCACTGAAAGACTCAAAAGAGTGCTTCCCATTCCTGCTTTGGGGAAAAAATATTTATTTTCTTTTCCTCTTGGTTTCTTCCTCAAGAAGAAAAAAAGATAATGAAATATTTTAAAATATTTTAAAATAATACACAAGATGGTTAGGATATGAAAGAAATTAGTCAATGTTGGAAATATTCATTTCAAATCAGGAAAGTAATCTGAAGGGAATGAGAACCTTCTCTTTATAAGCAAAACTTCAGTTTTCAGAAATGAATGAAAAAATAACAAGATGTAGAAACTTCTGATAGGGATAAGTAAAATTTAAAAAATGAAAATGATTAATCAACATTGCGTGTGACAAATTGTATATTCTTAGAGCCTTACCTCTCCACTTCCCTGTGTTTATCCTCTTTTTCCCTGGAATTTTCTGCATCAATAAATACAGTGGAGAACAAAACCTCAGCAGATATACAGTAGTTTTATTTTAGTACAATGTTACTGATTTATTCTGTTTTCAGCCTTAATTATATTGTATGCTCGATTCTCCTAAATATACAAAAATGAACAAATACTGTGCCACATTCCTTAAAAGTTCAGCAGCTTTCAATTTTATTAGTAAAAAAAATAAATGAAAGGCACAAGGAAGCCAAATACATTTTCTGAAATTATTGTGATGAACAATGAATTAGTACCAGTATTTTGTAAAGGAAATCAACTGCTTGATCCCTATATTTACATACCTCCAGTTTCTATCGAGAAGGTGCCACAAAATCTATTGCATATAACCAGGTCCTATGATATTATCTATCATATGCACTCACAGATAATACTGTATCTACATCTAATCAATTTTTATATATTGATCTGATTTTTATTCCTTTATGACTTTGTAAATAATTCAAAGCACAAACATATATCTAATATGCCTTCCTCCTCCTATTCTCCCCACAATAACAACTCTGGAAGGTGGACTGAGCTGAAAGAGAGTGACTGGGCCAAAGCCATCCAGCTGGCTTTCATGCCTAAGGCAGGACTAGAAATCACAGTCTCCTGGTTTCTAGGCCAGCACCTGAACCACTAAAGCTACCTGACAAAATGATGAAGAAACAGGAATTAGGGATTTTAAAGGCATTTCCCCAACTATAATATTCATCCCCAAACAACAGATTCCCTAGTCGACTGTGGTGAACATTCCAGAACTGACTCCTTCAGATCCACAAGAGACTCCTTCAATAATATTTCTTTTACTGCCACCTATAGCTTTCACATAGTACTCCACAGAGACTAATTGCCTTATTTTATACACCTTGAGCAACAAGTTTGAATATGAACCAAAATGTCCTGTATGGTACAATTGATAAATCATCTAATATTAAATATTACATCATTACTTGTCAAATGTTCTGACTTTCACAAATAGTATATTTTATAGTTTCCAAAACATCCTGTATTTTCCCTAGCTTCTATTTTCTATCATTCCACATTACAGCTATGATATTCCTATTTTCAAGTCTACAAATTTCATTTTAAAAGGGTGTTGCAGGTTTTGGAGTGGACTGTAAGTTGTTGATTTTGTTGTATCAGTCTGGCAATGGCATTTGTTTGTATTTGATTAATGACCACTGCCAGTGATGGGATTCAAATATGTGAACAACCGGTTCTCTGTGTGGATGTCGCTTCCGGAAGTCCATTCTGGGCCTGGGCAACAAAAAAATTAGCTACCGGTTCTGCTGAAGTGGTGCTAACTGGCTGAATCCCACCACTGACCACTGCTTATCTTATTTTGTTGCTCTGATGTCTACATTCCAAAACAATCCTGCCTTTTCCTTTCTGTCTCTTTTCCCATGTCCCCTACAAATCAACATACTTATAAAATCTTTGTAGCAAGCATTTACTCAATTCATTTGATGGAGCAGGCTTATTACACAAAATTTTATTAGTCGGGTATATTTTGGTAATATATATATTGCTAAACAAACAGCCTAATTGCCTTATTGCAGCAAGTTAGTCAGTATTTTTCTATAATCTTTATTACCAAATCTATTACAGATTGAAGTATAAAAAATCTGTAGCCCTCCAAATGTTGAATGACAATATGTAACAGGGCCAATCATTGTAGCTAGTGATAAAGTGTGCTGAGATAAGCCACGATATATCTAAAATATTCATAGGCTATCTGATGGTATCAGAAAACAGACTGATAATACATGTTTGATTCATTTACGACTACTAACATGACAGTTATAGGTTTTCTTATCTGTTTATCTTTCCTCAAATGAATAGTCTCAATTTCCAAATCAGACCAGAACAATTTCAAAATCAGATCAAAACATACATTAAATTAATGCAGTTCAAGGGAAATAGAGAACATATAGCAATGTGCTTTACAAGGGCCAGACAGGCAAGCATATTAAAGATGTTACAGTATACAAGTTTTCCCATTTGTAAAATATCGAGATGTATCAATAAAATACAGAAGTGTCTAATATTTAAATAATGATGATGGTGACTAAACTCTGTATAATCCTCATCCACACTGTCACTTTCTGCTGATTCATAACCATTCCTTAGCAGACATTGAGGGAAAGTAACTGATTAAGACTCATCGGTAAATGCCAGAAGAATGTTGTTTTAAGGTGCCTTGTCTATTTGAATAAAAGATAAGAGAATACTGTATGAGATTTGCACAATAAATATAAGCTGTACTGTGATTTCTTTTACATTGCCTTATTCTTACTGTTTTCCCTTCTGCAGTGTCAAAGTATAAAAGGCACAATCTATCATGCACTTCTGGCCAATACATTGAATTTTAACAATGATGCACATTTGATCTAGAAACATAGTAAAAGGTTAAAAAAAGATGACAATCTTAAGTGTGGGATCAATTCTTTCCAGATTTGTTGACTCCAGTAAGCATTTGATAAAGTAGACCACAACCTACTCCTTGGTAAGCTAGAAAAAGATGGAATAGACAACATCACCACCAAATATATCTGTAGCTGGCTGGCAAACCATACTCAACCAATAGTCCTCAATGGTACTACATCCACATGGAGAGAAGTAAGCAGTGGGGTACCACAAGGTTCTGTCTTAGGCCCAGTACTCTTCAATATCTTCATAAATGACTTAGATGAGGGAATTGAAGGGGAACTCATCAAATTTGCAGATGACACCAAACTGGCAGGAGTAGCCAAAATCCCAGAAGACAAACTCAGGCTCCAAAAAGATCTTGACAAACTTGAACAATGGGCCCTATCCAACAAAATGAGTTTCAATGTGGAGAAAAGTCTTACATTTAGGCAGGAAAAATCAAAGGTACAAGTACAGATTAGACGAGATCTGGCTTAAAAACAGTAAATGTGAGAGGGACCTTGGAGTCCTGGTGGATGATCACTTGACTATGAGCCAGCAGTGTGCAGCAGCAGCCAAAAAAGCTAATACAATCCTGGGTTGTATAAACAGAAGCATAGAATCAAGATCACGCAAAGTATTAGTACCGCTTTATAAAACCCTAGTAAGACCACACCTGGAATACTGCAGCCAATTTTGGTCACCCTATCACAAAAAAGATGTTGAGAGTCTGGAAAAAATTCAGAGAAGAGCAACTAAGATGATCAAAGACCTGGAGACTAAAACATACAAAGAATGGCTGCAGGACTTGGGTTTGGCCAGTCTAAAGAAAAGAAGAAATAGGGGAGACATGATAGCAATATTCCAGTATTTGAGGGGCTGCCACAAAGAAGAGGGAGTCATGTTATTCACCAAAGCACCAGAGGGCAGGACAAGAAACAATGGTTGGAAACTGATTAAAGAGAGAAGCAACCCGGAATTAAGGAGAAACTTCCTGACAATGAGGACAATTAACCAGTGGAACAGCTTGCCTCCAGAAATCGTGGGTGCTCTATCACTGGAGATTTTTAAGAAGAGGCTAGACAGTCACTTGTCTGAGATGGTATAAGTTCTGCTTGAGCACGGGGCTGGACTAGAAGACCTCCAAGGTTCCTTGCAGCTCTATTCTATTCCATCAGACTACAGCTGCATAGCCAAAAATCATTCTAGCTGAGAACTGCAAGAGTTCATGTTCAACATCTGTAAAGGGGGTGGAGGGGATGGAGGCAGACAAGTCCCTCTTTACCCTTCGTTTTGCCGCGACAACATTTTCTTGTAAGGGCCCAGGTGAGATTTTAATCCGCGCGCCCAAACGAAACGTTCCAACAGGTAAAACCAGCAAACGAATCCTCCCACACTTGATTGGCCGGCCTGCGATTGGCTGCTTTGACATTCCACGATCTCAGCCTCGTTCCATCTCCTCTACGTCTTCATTGGTCGAAGCTGTTCAAGCTCCGCCTCCTTTTCCATCGATCTCTCGTCACAAAAAACATCGCTTCCCTACCCTCGGGTTTAGTGACCGTAGACTTTTGATGAAGAGGTAAAAGTTCTATGGTTACCCTTCGTTAACACTGGCTCGGTATCAGTTCTCCCTCCGTTTTAGCTCTATGGGGGGAAATGCTCGCTTCCCTTTGCGACAATGCCGTTAATGAAGGCGTCGCTCAACTTACGGGGAGCACATTTGAGAAGGACGCGAAATAAAAGGAACGCCTTGGAGGAATTAAAAGGTAGTAAACGTGTATGGAGATTCTCAGTCATCCAGGTCAGGGTTGTCCTAAAGGTACTTTTTCAAAAGGCAACTGGACTTTTTCCTTGAAGACGTCTCGCCTCTCATCCGAGCAGCTTTTTAAGTTCTTCATCTGAAGAAGCTGGATGAGAAGCGAGACGTCTTCAAGAAAAAACAAAGTCCAGTTGCCTTTTGAAAAAGCATCTTTGGGATAAGAAGTAGTAAGGAAGGATAGAATCTAGCAGTAATTCAAAGCTAGATTAGTACGGGGTTAGGAAGAACCCGATGTTCTCATTTTAATTGTAAGCCTTCCAGAGTCTTACTTATTATATATTGATTTACGTTTAAATTATTTTTTATAGAAGTTGTTTTACAGAGTAAAAAACAATACACATTTTAAGGGGGGGAAATGAGATGAAGGGGGGGAAGATATAAAATGGCTTCCAATTTTCTTTACAGCCGTTATAAATGCATTTATATTTTATTTTCTTTATCCTTTATTCTCTTATATCATGACTCCTTTTTTTTCAAGTTCTACTCTGGCCTCCATAAATGTATTTATTCATGTGTCAGTCAGTCAAAATTATTGTATATAGCTCCCCATCTCACGTACAGTCACAATATTTTTGAAAAAGAGACAAACATTAAAAACTTGTATAATTAAAACCATCAAAGCTAAGATTAGAAAGGAGCATGTCTATGAAAAGGGCAGCCAGGTAAATCTAAATAAAAAGTTAATCAAATACAACACCATTAAAAGCCCCAGTGTACTGGCCAATAGTTGCTGGCTCTATGGTGCAAACGTGTCAGATGCCAATTTTCCTTTTATCGGGGTCAGAAGGAAAGTGTGCTGGTTGAGCTAGCGTGGCAAGACATTATGGACTTTTGGAGAAATAACAATATAAATTTCAGATAATTGATTTTATATCATCATTTGGAGAATGTGGAAAAATATTGGGTGTCGGTATGACAGAAAGCAGTTTCGTCCTAAATTTTCATTACTGTATTCTGTTTTTGTATTATAGAAAGAAAACAGTTTTTCAGTTATATCCGTATATTGCCCAATAATAACTAAGAATAAAAACCAGATGGATGATGAAGGTGCAGGAAAACTGCAACTGACATCGATGATTGAAGACACAGTAATGAACACCGAAGAGGAAGAAGTAGAGACAGTTTCAGAAGATAAAGAAACAGAAGAAGATTCTCAGGTGGATTCCTCCAATCAAAATGATGTCAAAAAGTTTGTGCCTGGCATAGTTTATCTTGGTCATATCCCTCCACGCTTCCGGCCTCGGCATGTGCGAAACCTCCTCTGCGTTCATGGTGAAATAGGACGTATTTTCTTGCAGCCTGAAGGTGAGGTTGTATGGTGCATTAGAGATAGTAAGCAGTTCTAAGTATGCAGAAAAGAGAATACTAAATAAAGTTAATGCACCTTCCAGTGTAAAAGACTGGGCTAGCATTGAATATCATTTTTCATTACACTTGTCCTTAATGTGAGAGGCATGGTTTTCAGATGGAAGCTATCTTCAGATGGGTGGACTTTTATTTGAAATGTGATGCAGATTTTATCATCTCAAAAGGAAATTATAGTCATGACTCCCTATGTGCCCGCAAGAGATCTAAGTCCAGCCCAACTTGAATGCCTCTCTTATCTCCCGCTCATTTCCCTTAATTGCCAGTTGGTCAGATTATTGTAGAGAGCTTAAGCTTGCAATAAATCTTTATACTCATTTGAACTGCCTAAGTCTCCTGATTTGCCTGGCGCTTGACAATTGTTAATGGTTACATTTTACACTTGGGTAAGTTGGTTTAAGGCTTAAGGTATACACGACTAAGCTACCCTAATTCAAAGTCTGTACAGTTTATGACTCTTTTTCTTTTTGCATTCCCCAGAGCGATTTATCCGAAAGAAAAAGAAGGCGGCTGGTAGTAATGCCAAAAATTTCACAGAAGGTTGGGTAGAATTCCGAGATAAGCGTGTGGCAAAGTTGGTAGCTGCTAGTTTACACAATACTCCTATCGGTGTTCGTAAGAAAAGCAAATTCCATTATGACCTGTGGAATATAAAGGTGTGTTATCTGGGACTGAGTACTCTGTTATCTATTCATAATCCAATTGTTGTTGAGAACAACTCAATCTGTTTTTTTGTTGGTTCTTCAAAGAAATCAAAAATTAATGGTCAATGACCTTCTGGATAGACTGATTCTGACTTGAAGTTGTGAAAGTGCTGTTTCTCCTGCATTTCCAACTTCTGTTCATGAAATTTGATACAAGATAAGTTGCTTTGCTAAACTTCTATTTGAATTGACAAGATAGTTCGGCCATATATAGAGACACTGAAAGGATTAAATCAATTTTATATGTCCTATATCTATGTTTTCTTATAGTGTCCTTACTTAAGATGCAATGGGTTGAAGCAAGTGATGGTCAAACAGCACCCCATAAGCCAGTGTACATGCTCAAAACAATTTTTATATAGGACATGACAGCCCTAATTTTAAAAATTAATCTGTGATATAATATTTTACTTGCTATAAACGATGTACTGAATCCCTATGCGTATGTGGCACTTGATAAATAGAGGACATTTTGGAATAAATGTATTTCTTGAAGAGGCACTCATACCTCTTCTCGATTCTTTAACGGATTGCTAGTGTTCAAGTACATGAACTCTGTATCTTTAAAATAGGTCAAGGGATGAAATTATATGAAGATGATTAATTTCAGATCACATGTTTATAGTACACTGAATGGTTTCTTTTTTCTCTCTCTCTCTTCATCTGGGAATGTGACAGATAGCTCAGTCTCGTATCAAGACAAGTGCTTGCAGTGAGCTTCTCTGGTTAGATTGAGGGTTGCGACTGGTCCTACATTTGTCACTGAACTTCTACTACCAGATTCTTTATTACAGATTTTAACCAGTTCTAAGGATATTAGAACTTTTTCCAGGCCATATGTTAATGTGGGGATAGAGTAGCTTCAGACAATATGGAAACTATTTACACTGAGGTTACATCTTCTCAACTATGAGTTGTTATACAGTATGCAGGTATGATAATCTTATGATCCATTAACTAGTTTTCATATCTTCTTTAGTATTTGAACCGCTTCAAATGGACTCATTTGAGTGAGCAGCTTGCATATGAAAGGCAAGTGCGGCAGCAACGCATGCGGGCTGAAGTTTCCCAAGCCAAACGAGAGACTAATTTCTACCTGCAGAATGTGGAGAAGAGCAAGCACTTTTTGAAGAAGGACAGTCAGAGAGAACACGCGGAGAAGAGCTGGGGCTTCGTTCAGCGCTGTACTGAGGATGAAATTCAGACAAGCAAAGGAAAGAAACGCCTCAAGCAACAGCTAGCCCGCTCTGCTGAGATTCAGCAGAAATCTCAGTCAAACAAATCTCTGTTGACCAAAATCTTCAATATCCAGCAATAAGGACCTCACTCATGTTCCTGGTCTAGGTCTTGGCAGCTAACTATTGTGAGAAGAGCAAACTAAATCTGCCATCAATCCTACTAGAAGAAAATGCTCAGGTTGCTTCAATAAGTACTTGTCCTGCTGTTTTGGTGATACAGAAGTTGCAGACTTGCCTTCTGAGCAGAACATTTCTTTAGAAAGCCATGTAGAGTTTTTCTTCTCATACTCTGTGTAGAGTATGGACTAAGTTTTTCTTGAGGGGATTAGGCAGGAGGCAACTTTCTCTTTTGGTTGTTCCTTTACTGATTGAGAAGTCAAGGGAATAAAGGAAAAGGCTGGACTCTTTTGTGAAGGTTGCATATGGTGAAGACCAAGATATTTTAATCTCGCCTCCGTTTGTAGAACTGATATATTGTTAAATAAGAAAATGTCAAGAATCTCTGCTATGTGGAAATAAAGACTATGATGTTACAAGACTATGTGTCATTGGATATGCTAATCATTCTGACCCACTATACTTACAATTTGAAGATTATAAACTGTTGCATTCATCTTTTTGCTGGTTCACATATTACTGGTTCATACTCGGTTCCCAATCAACTACTATTCCAAAATCAATTTCACAGTACCATTATTACGCTGTACCTGTGCATTTGATATTTGTTTAAATCCACCTGTCTCTGTTAAATTATATTACTTTGAACTTGTGCCCTCCACTTTCTTTTTCAGACTTCCTACAGTTCTGACAAAACAAGCCAATATATATCTTTCCACTGATGCAATGATGTTTTGTTGGGCTCTGGGCTTCCAGATAGATAATCAGATCCATCACTCCAGTTTACAGGCTATAATTACCACCTTACAGCATGCAAGTTTACTTGACCTTTGTTTAAAGTCTTCTTTGTCTCCTGGACTCCCAGTTGACTCTTTTTGTCTATGAGGCAGTTTTTATTCCATCAGTCAGAGATTGTTTTCAATTTAGCGTCTTCCCTCTCACATCTGGAGTTATCTACACTAGACAGTTCTTTCGGTTCTCTTTGTAAACATATTGGTTCAGAGCATCACTGGACTATTACAGCCTAGTGAATGAGAATATGCATTTTGCTAGATCCAATTGACCATCAGACCTGAGGCCTCAGAAGAGTCCAGCTTTCCTTTCTGTATTCAGAAAGCTGCTTCCACTCCCCCAGGAGAAAGTTCATGCTTAACTGTGTTGTAACAGTGCTTGTTTTCTTCAAGAGACACTCGTACTGGTGGATAAGAGTTAAAAACTTAATGTCTGGGAATGAACAAGAATTGTGCATTCCTTTTTCTGATCTGCAGATTTGACCTACCCCCAAACTTGTTTAATATTCAGTTACTGGCCAAAATCTCTTTATTCAATACTTTATCTAGGCTGAGAGACTCCACAGATATTGTCTGCCTGGCAGAGCTTTGTGTGCCTGTATATGTAACCTATATAGCCCAGTCTCTTTACCTGTTTACTACATTCAGAATTGGCTCTTTTATTAACTATGTAGTTGTTTGGGTGTCCTTTAATTTTTTTATTAAATATTTTCTTTCCCAATATTCTACCATTGCTGTTTTGTGACTATACTATTCTGGACATAGTTTGGCATAGTTTGAAGATATTCAGACCCATCCAGATGCATCATTTTTTCCTCATTATGTAGGTATGTAGGTAGATCACCTTATGACCAGGTTTCCACAGCCACGTGGAATTGAGCTGGATCCAGCCCCATATTTATCCCTCTTATTTTGAAACTTCATTGCTAATCAGCAGAGAGACAGATTATGTAATCTATGACGACTATGGTCCCTTTAGTCCCCCCATTAATGCTCCCTTGAGAAACATGCAGAGTTGTTAAATTGTTTTAGGTATCTTTCTTTTATAAAAGAACATGTTAATTTTTCTTGCAGAATTACATCTCCCGTCTCCAGAGACTGTATTAACGTCTCAGTTTTTAGATTACACTTCTCTACTGTAGGAAAATAGAGCATACCCTGGATGGAAGGTGTTCCTCCTTCCTTGACAAATAATCTTTTTGCCCTGCTTCTGCTGTGTGGCTAATTCTGTCTGAATTTCCTTTGGAGCTTCAGTTGCTTTTTGAGAGATTAGAAGAAAGAGATGCTCTCTTCTCCCATTATTGGGATTGTTACACTTGCTTAATCCAAGTGTATGTTATAGCCATCTTGCTTGTCTTGTGTATGTTATAGCCATCTATTGTCTGCAGAAGGTTAAATATGCCATCTTTCACCTTTGGCTTATGCAGTTTGCTCCTAACTGGACAATTTCCAGAAAGATCTGAAGATGCAATACTTTTCAAAGTGATTCTTGCAACGGTGCCCTGACTGGTCCCAGAGGGACCCTAGCAGGACTAATGTGAAAATTCTAGAATGATCCCAGGGCAATAACATTGCAATGCCCAAAGGGACTCTTGAGTGCTGCTGTGAAAATACTTCTAAAGCTTCCCGTAAGAGCTCAGAATGTTCCTTAAATCGATAAGGAATATTAATAGCATACTGTGTTAATAAGATTCAATATACTGTTGCACATTTTGTAAAAAGAAAACCGACCTCTGCAACAGCAACAGATCAGTTGACAATTTTTTATATTTCTAAGAGGCTTGTTTACCCTTAAGTAATTTGAAAGCATTCCTTTTTTGTATCCTTCAAGGAGGTGCAACCTGGTTCTTAGATTCCTCCAACATTTCCCTAACAAGCTGGAGGATATTTCACTGATATTACCGAATCAAGACAGTTGACAATGCTCTAATTTTGGCTGTTTCACTGATTCTTGTAAGGAGATGCAAATGGCAAAAAATTTTTTTTATTGTTAATCAACTTTATATCCTATCACAATTATAGAAGACTCTTGACAGCAAAACAGTACTTAGAATCAATAATAGGATGGATTGAGGGACACATTAAGAAAACAGATCCTAGCAAGTAAATATAGGAGCAATATTGGGAGTTTCTGTTCTAGGAGGGACTGTAATTTTAAAGAAAGAGGTGTGGAAGTTTGGCTGTATTGTGATCTCACGATGTCACTGTGAATCAGTTGGCCTCAACAGTGTGGGTTACTTTGTTTATATTGAGTGGTTCATTTCATTCTGGAATAGGGATCATAGTCTAATAATTAGACATCTGCAAGGGCGTTCTTTAGGGATAGTGAGTCAGCAATTGCATTGAGCCTGCACTTGTGAAGGACTCTGTATCCAAAATATGAATTAGAAATGTTCAGAGGGATTTTTCATCCAGGAGCGTCAAATTAACTACAATATAATCTTAAGAATTATTTCAAAATTGTGGGGTTTTTCCCCACAAACTTCTATTTACTGGTCCATTGATCTGAATGCACAGAAGAATACATATTCAGTACAGCAGGTTGAAAGATTTTATACTTCTATGTACAGAAAAATAAGTTGAGACTGCAAGGTAACTGCATAAACCAGAGTTCCCCAACCTTACCAGCTTTCCGGACCGGTGTAGGGGGAGAGGGGACGGTTCACATGAACGGTGGGCAAGCATGCACCCAAGCTCATCCACCACTTCCGCGGCCCAATTCTGAAGGGCTCAAGGCCTGGTAGTGGGCCCTGGCCTGGGGGTTGGGGAGCCCTGACAAAAACAATGTTCATGCCACCATATTTATTTACATTAGGTACTTTGCATTCATGACCTGAGAAACACTGACAACCTCCTAAATAATACTAAAACTATTTTTCAAAAATATTTTCAGAACACATTGGCAAACCCTTAATTTTGTCATCATCCATCTCATTTCAATACCAGAGAGGTATGCCCCTGGAAAACATTTCCAATAACCGTTAAAACAAGGCAAGGAATTGATGACTGATGCTTGATTCCCATCATGAAAAAGTCAGTTTGCATACAATTTATTTAAGCAGAATTATTTTTATTTCCCAAAGAGTAAAGCTAAATCATATTAGCTAGGATTAAAATTACTGCAGAGCAATATCTATTGAGGATAAGTCAGACAGCACATGAATATGCATGTTTCTAAGATATTAAAATCTTTTATTCTGGCAAGAAGATTTGGAAGTGGGAAAAGGAGAAAACAAAAAGAGGAACACACCACCCAAAAATCATCTCTAGTATTTATTCAGCCAGATGTTTAGACCAGATTTGGCATTGTTATCCCCCTACTGAGTCCTTTCAAAGATTTGGGATAGGCAGATGTGGATGTTTGATGGCGTTAGAGCAGGCATGTCAAATTGCCAGCCCATGGGCCGGATGCGTCACGCCAAAACCACGCCCACCCCATTGCCGGCAATGGGGAAAAAGTGATATGTTGCACGTCACGTGACATCGTGAGTTTGACATGCCTGCGTTAGAGGTATCATTGCAGGATGTAAGCTGTACCAAGTAAAGCTGCCTTTTGCAATTGATTGATGGTGAATTTGTCAATGCTGCTGGTGTTCAAGTAGTGCTCCAACTGTTTTGGACCTATGGTGCCGATTACTATTGGTACTATCTTTGCTTTCTTTTGCCACAGCATTCTACTTTTATTTGCAGGTCATTATATTTTATTATTTTCTCCAGTTTTTTTCTCTTCTGTTGTCTCCAGATACTGCCATGTCTAGACTTTTTTTAAAAAAAAATTCTTATGGACAATTGTTAAGAATGGGATATTATGTGGCAGGTACTTGTGTGCTTAAATTCTAAAGTCTCACAGCACTTTAGCTTTTTCATTTTCTATTACTTTCTATATTGTACAGTTCTACCAGTCCTTGCTTGCAAAAAAATGATATTCTTGCAGATTTTCCTAATGCACCATTGTTGCTACTTTGTCATACAGTTGTTTTTAGTCAGTCTTGTGCGATCTTTTTGCAGCAGCTAACTAGGTGGTCCAACTATTTCTTCAGCATTTTCTGTCTGTTGCTGTCTTCTCAGTTCTAGCTTTGTATGCATATGTTCTTAAT